>NC_045959.1:36308994-36461494 GCF_010909765.2 Amblyraja radiata
AGAGGTACCTACTAGAGGAGGTGCAGTGCTGGACCTCCTGTTAGGAAATGAGACGGGACAGGTGGCGGAGGTATGCGTTGGGGAGCACATCGGGTCCAGTGATCACAATACCATTAGTTTCAATATAATTATGGAGAAGGTCAGAACTGGACCTAGGGTTGAGATTTTTGATTGGAGAAAGGCTAACTTTGATGAGATGCGAGATGATTTAAAAGGAGTGGACTGGGACATTTTGTTTTATGGGAAAGATGTAGAAGAGAAATGGTGGACATTTAAAGGGGAAATTTTAAGAGTACAGAATCTTTATGTTCCTGTTCGGTTGAAAGGAAACAGTAAAAATTGGAAAGAGCGCTGGTTTTCAAGGGAAATTGGACATCTTGTTCGGAAAAAGAGGGAGATCTACAATTATTATAGGCAGCATGAAGTAAATGAGGTGCTTGTGGAGTATAAGGAATGTAAAAAGAATCTTACGAAAGAAATTAGAAAAGCTAAAAGAAGATATGAGGTTGCTTTGGCAAGTAAGGTGAAAGTAAATCCAAAGGGTTTCTACAGCTATATTAATAGCAAAAGGATAACGAGGGATAAAATTGGTCCATTGGAGAAACAGAGTGGGCAGCTATCTGCAGAGCCAAAAGAGATGGGGGAGATATTGAACAATTTATTTTCTTCGGTATTCACCAAGAAGAAGGATATTGAATTATGTGAGGTAAGGGAAACGAGTAGAGTAGTTATGGATACTGTGAGTTTCAAAGTAAAGGAAGTACTGACACTTTTGAAAAATATAAAAGTGGATAAGTCTCCAGGTCCTGACAGGATATTCCCTAGGACATTGAGGGAAGTTAGAGTAGAAATAGCCGGGGCTATGACATAAATATTTCAAATGTCATTAGAAACGGGAATAGTCCCCGAGGATTGGCGTACTGCGCATGTTGTTCCATTGTTTAAAAAGGGTTCTAAGAGTAAACCTAGCAATTATAGACCTGTTAGTTTGACTTCAGTGGTGGGCAAATTAATGGAAAAGATACTTAGAGATAATATATATAAGCATCTGGATAAACAGGGTCTGATTAGGAACAGTCAACATGGATTTGTGCCTGGAAGGACATGTTTGACTAATCTTCTTGAATTTTTTGAAGAGGTTACTAGGGAAATTGACGAGGGTAAAGCAGTGGATGTTGTCTATATGGACTTTAACCATATAATAACCATATAACAATTACAGCACGGAAACAGGCCATCTCGACCCCTCTAGTCCGTGCCGAACACATAGTCTCCCCTAGTCCCATATACCTGCGCTCAGACCATAACCCTCCATTCCTTTCCCATCCATATAACTATCCAATTTATTTTTAAATGATAAAAACGAACCTGCCTCCACCACCTTCACTGGAAGCTCATTCCACACAGCTACCACTCTCTGCGTAAAGAAGTTCCCCCTCATGTTACCCCTAAACTTCAGTCCCTTAATTCTCAAGTCATGTCCCCTTGTTTGAATCTTCCCTACTCTCAGTGGGAAAAGCTTTTCCACGTCAACTCTGTCTATCCCTCTCATCATTTTAAAAACCTCTATCAAGTCCCCCTTTGACAAGGTTCCTCATGGAAGGTTGGTTAAGAAGGTTAAACTGTTGGGTATAAATGCAGGAATAGCAAGATGGATTCAGCAGTGGCTGAATGGGAGAAGCCAGAGGGTAATGGTGGATGGCTGTTTGTCGAGTTGGAGGCAGGTGACTAGTGGGGTGCCTCAGGGATCTGTGTTGGGTCCTCTGTTGTTTGTCATGTACATCAATGATCTGGATGAAGGGGTGGTAAATTGGATTAGTAAGTATGCAGATGATACCAAGATAGGGGGTGTTGTGGATAATGAAGAGGACTTCCAAAGTCTACAGAGTGATTTAGGCCATTTGGAAAAACGGGCTGAAAGATGGCAGATGGTGTTTAATGCTGATAAATGTGAGGTGTTACACCTTGGCAGGACAAATCAAAATAGGACGTACATGATAAATGGTAGGGAATTGAAGAATACAGTTGAACAGAGGGATCTGGGAATAACCGTGCATAGTTCCTTGAAGGTGGAATCTCATATAGATAGGGTGGTAAAGAAAGATTTTGGTATGCTAGCCTTTATAAATCAGAGCATTGAGTATAGAAGCTGGGATGTAATGTTAAAATTGTACAAGGCATTGGTGAGACCAAATCTGGAGTATGGTGTACAATTTTGGTCGCCCAATTATAGGAAGGATGTCAACAAAATAGAGAGAGTACAGAGGAGATTTACTAGAATGTTGCCTGGGTTTCAACAACTAAATTACAGAGATAGGTTGAATAAGTTAGGTCTTTATTCTCTGGAGCGCAGAAGGTTAAGGGGGGACTTGATAGAGGTCTTTAAAATGATGAGAGGGATAGACAGAGTTGACGTGGAAAAGCTTTTCCCTTTGAGAGTAGGGAAGATTCAAACAAGGGGACATGACTTCAGAATTAAGGGACAGAAGTTTAGGGGTAACATGAGGGGGAACTTCTTTACTCAGAGAGTGGTAGCTGTGTGGAATGAGCTTCCAGTGAAGGTGGTGGAGGCAGGTTCGTTGGTATCATTTAAAAATAAATTGGATAGGCATATGGATGGGAAAGGAATGGAGGGTTATGGTCTGAGCGCAGGTATATGGAACTAGGGGAGATTATGTGTTCGGCACGGACTAGAGGGGTCGAGATGGCCTGTTTCCGTGCTGTAATTGTTATATGGTTATATGGTTATATGATGAGAAGGGAATGGAGGGTTATGGTATGAGTGCAGGCAGGTGGGACTAAGGGAGAAAAGTTGTTCGGCACGGACTTGTAGGGCCGAGATGGCCTGTTTCCGTGCTGTAATTGTTGTATGGTTATATGGTTATATGGTGTTGAATGCACAGTATGTTTTTAGTGTTCTTTAGCTTGTTTTATGTGGGGGGGGGGGAACTTTTTTATAATTGCTCACCTCGACGGAGATGCAATTTTTTTCGTAATCCGTCTGCAATGCGGCCTAACATTGAGAAGCTGGCGGCCTTTGCTGGAGACTGACATCGGGAGCACCAACTGCAGGAACCTGCAGGACCTACCATCGCGAGCTGGCAGTCCCTGTCGGGGATCGACCTCGGGAGCTCCAACTGCGGGAACCTGTGGACTTTCACATCGTGGAGCTCATGGTCCCTGGTTAGACACCGACTTCAGGAGCTTCGACCGATCAGATTGCGGGAGCTTCGACTGCCCCAACGGATGGTTCGGCTGCCGAGAATGGAAAGGGAAGAAGATTAGACTTTATTGCCTTCCATCACAGATAGGAATGTGGGGAATCCGCTGTGGTGGATGTTCATGTTAATATTTATGTAGTTCTTGTTGCTTTTTTTAGTATGACTGTATGGTAAATCGAATGTCACTTTATCTTAATTGGTACACGTTACAATAAAAGACCTTTGATCTTTTAAACCCATGCGTCACCGCATTTCCAGCACCATCTTGCATCCTTCAAGTTTCAGTTCCTAAAAATGTCGAGTCGTAAGTTAGCCTTCAATGCCTGTTGTCCTGGCAGTGGCTCTGAGTTGGTGCAGTAGGTTCCAGCCTGGCCAGGATGATGCTGTCAACATTGTGTTATGATTAAGTGGATAAATCCCCGGGGCTTGCTAAGGGTGTCTATCAGAAATGTGGGTACTTTGGGACAGAACCATTGTCTGTGGAAAAGAGCTGCTGATGACCTCAATTTGCAAGTTGCTGGACCAGGCTCCACAATGTCTGGAGTTTTGCAGGATTTGCAGGATTTGCACCTGTGACTTTTTTGTTGACACTTTATTCGGGGTGTTAAGTGCTTTTTGTTATTTTGCAGAGCAAGGACGCTGGATGCATGCATATGGTTGGTTGAGGAAGTTTTATGTTCTTACTTAGTTTCTACTTTGTTTCAGTGTCCCCCATGGGTACCTGCGATTGGCCCAGATTGTGGCCTGCACCTGGCATGTTTCTTTAAGCTTTAGGAGTGTAACTACTTTGTTTCTGTGTGTTAGGAATGAGATGTATATTGAAAGTAGTTGCCTCCCAATGTATTTTTGCATCGGTATTGATTATTGGTTTGTTGGGGTTGCCTGCCCCCAGTAATGTCACGCCCTTGGTTTATGGGGGTATAAAAGGGGAAGCTTTCAGTTGGCGGTGCTGGTTGTCTCTGTCTTCTGTACAGTTTACGTGAACTAGTGTGGGCTCAAGTAAGGAGTTCTGAGTCCAGTCCCACAATACCGTTTACAACTAAAGAATAGTTTGGATCAGTGTTTGAATCAGTGTTTGACTGAATCAGATGAGGGAAAGAGTTTTAGAACCGGAATCTACAAGGGAATGAGCCAAAGATGCTCTGGATTACCCTCAAACACTCGTGCTTCTGGAGTCTAAGAGCTCTGGAGCAGGGGTCGGCCCGTAACCGGAAATCAGCCGGCCGCAGGCGGATTTTTTCCCCGTAATCATCCGTCCCGCCGAGCGCCTCCCCCCCCCCCCCGAGCGCCCCCCCGAGCGAGGCCAAGCGCTTCCCCAAGCAGCGGTTGAGCGCCCCGAGCGCGGCTGAGCTCTGGCTGAACCGCACGGCCATGCACCTTCTGTGAACACGTTTAAGAAAGTACTGCAGATGCTGGAAAAATCGAAGGTAGACAAAAATGCTGGAGAAACTCAGCGAGTGAGACATGCACGGATTGCATGAAGCTGCCTCACCCACTGAGTTTCTCCAGCATTTTTGTCTACCGTCTGTGAACACGTGATTTGATGCCTGCCATCTGGGGCGGGATCCATGTGTACACGTAATAGATGTGGCCCGCCATCCGCTCGCAGACATGCGTATTGGCCCCTATGCAGAACAAGGTTGCCAACCCCTGCTCAAGAGGAAAACAGACCAGCTCAGACCAGATGTGCATTCGTACATAAACTCTGAGGAAGACCCTGATCTTGCTGGAAGGGCCATTGCTTAACCAATTGCATCCTTTTTCAGGGTTTTCAACTGCAGTTAGAGCAATTGCTCACTGGAGCTACAATATTTACAAGCTGGAAGGCCTGGTGCGATCTATCCTAGGATGCTGAGGGAAACAATTGAGGAAATTGTTGGGTATCTGGCTGAGTTTTATGAAGTTCGGTAGAAAGGCAGAAGTTAGGGAACAATTTAGAAATCAGCAAGAGATAACTAACTGAACAAAGTGTGAGTAATACCAATTAGATCAGAGGCATCAGGATGAGTCTACAGCTAACAGGATCTATTGCTGCAGTCAATATCAAATAGCAAGGTAGCATTGTACAGTGTTTTAAAATAATCTGACAATTTTCCCTCTCTTTATTGACTTGACTTTATAAATTGGTTCCCTGGGATTCATTGGAATTATGGTTTAGAGGAGATCGTAATTATTAGGCAACTTTTCACATGTTTGAAAACAAGATGTTTAGCTTTGCTTGATTGGGTTTAAATTGTGCTGTCCTGTCCATTAGTGGCTATGGATAACTAAACAGTTTCAGATCCCAGGCACCGAGCTATTAATATGTTTGAAACTATTAACATCCTCTTGTGCAGACCCGATGCACCCACCGAGCAACTGCGCCGCCGACGTCTAGAACAACGACCGAAGACAGCAACGCGTCCCGGAAGGCCCGACTCACCCCACAGGCCTTCCAGGGGACTGTGGAGAAGCCGGGCGGCGAGGCCTGTCTGGGCGGAAGGAGCCTCAGCGGTGGCGGCGATTGGGAGCCTCGGTGGAAGCAGCAGCAGGTGCCTTGGCAGCAGTGGGAGACTCGGCAGTGGCGGGAGCCTTGGTGGCGGTGTGGCCTCGCGGACGATGAGCGAGGGGGTGGGGAGAAGACAATGGGAAACTAGCGTGGGCGGACCGCCGTGAGGGACGGTTGGAGAACAAAGGGGGACCCGGTGTGGGGGAGGAGGAGAGGGGGGGGCACTCTAGTTTAGAATTCTCTGCCCAGGGGATAAGCCTGTGTTTATTTGTTCATTTGTTCCGGTGAAGGTGCTGTGCACACGGCAGCCAGACCACAGTCGCTTGTCTTTTTGTTTTTGTTTTTGCTTTTAATTTCAGGTTTTCGTGCACCTTGTGTGTTGTGACTGTTGGCAGAACAATTTCCCTCTGGGGGTGAATAAAGTTCTATCGTATCGTGAGGATGGTGCTACCATCAAGGGAAAGCTGCACACAGCTTCTTCTCCAGAGACAAATGGAAGCCCTTCCAGCTTGTAAACATAATAGCTCCAGTGAGCAATTGCTCTAACTGCAGTTGTAACCCTGAAGAAGGATGTAATTGGTTAAGCAACAGACCTTCCAGAAAGATCTGGTTCTTCCTCAGAGTTTATGTACAAATGCACATCTGGTCTCAGCTGGTCTGTTTTCCACTGGAGCTCTTAAGCCCCTGTCCCACTTTCACGACCTATTGGCGACCTCTGCTGAGTTTGCTCTCGACTCATACTCGCAGCATGGTCGCCACGAGGTCATAGGAGGGCGTAGGAGGTCTTCGTAACTCTTCCTCATGCTCGTGAGTGGTCTCCGCATACTCGTGGCCTCAAGTAGGTTGCGCCGTTTTTTCCAGCCAAAATGTCCACGAGTGAAAAAAGGTCGGCATGAAAACATTTTATACTTTTTACTCGTAGGTAGGTCGCAGGTAGGTTGTAATAGGTCATCATGGTAGTCATAGGTAGTCGTAGATAGTCGTAGGTAGTCGTAGGTAGTCATAGGTCGGTAATTGGCACGAGAAAAAAATGCAAACATTTTATCATATGATCATTTTCCACTCATAGCTAGTTGGTCTTAGGTGTGGATGACTGAGGTCAAGGGGGGTCGTAGGAGGTCATAGACATAGTTGTAGGAGGTTGTAGACATAGTTGTATGAGGTCGTAGAAAGTCGTATGAGGTTGTAGACATAGTCGTATGAGGTCATAGGAGGTCTTTTACTTTGGCGAGTCATCACGACCATGACATTTTTTTCAACTCATCTAGGGTAATCTAAACTCATGGATTAGGTCGTCCAAGTGGGGCAGGCCCTTTAAGAACCGTCTGACGGTAGTCCAGAGCTTATTTGGCACTTTCCCTTAGCAGAGAGAATGTGATCAGAGAAAATGGATGGTGAATGAAACTGCTTCTGTCCCATTGGGTGGTCTTCACCCTAGGTAGCTAGAACATTTACACCTCACCCTAAAACAGAGGGTTGAGCTCTCAGTGACAAAGTGACCATTATTAGAAATACATCCCTTTTGTTCTGAAATTTTATTATCAAGTATTTATGATTACCTCCATGTTTTACGAATACTATGATGAAAAAAGGTTGGGATCCATGATGATCTACAAACGTTGGAACCTTGAGCAAAATGCAAAGTGCCTCCGCAGATGTTGCTTGACCTACTGACTTCCTCCAGCACTTTGTGCTTTACATAATGGCCATTGCAGCTCCTAATGTAAGCATTGTGTAAATCTGTGAATCCCATTGAACAAAACAAGTAATTAAATACACCCAGTTGCAGTGACCTTGCTTGGCATTTTGAGAACTTGTTTGGTAATGCGGTTTTAGTTAAAGTTCACTTGATGAGTGTTACATCAAATGCACAGCTCAGGATGAACTGTAGTTAATTTGATGAACTGTAGAATTTAAGTTTGTCTTCCTTTGAGTTAGATTGTTGAATATCCATGAGGGGCTTGCTCATACATATCATTGTATATTTCTCACCCTACTTATCTAGAAATTATTCTCATGTCATGCTCCATTGTGCCTCATTATCACTGTCACTTGCAAGCAAATAACACACAAAAGAGTCTAAAAAAATCACTGCTGCAACGTATCAGCTAACCGTTATTTAAAGTTGTATAAAGCAATGGGGTGGTACAGTGGCACATCGGTAGAGTTATGACCTTTCACACCATGCAGCAGAGGAGAGCCGGGCTAGATCTTGACTACTGGTGTTGTCTGTACGAGGTTTGTACGTTCTCCCCGTAACTGAGTGGGTTTTCTCCAAGATCTTCGGTTTCCTCCCACACTCCAAAGAAGTACAGGTTTGGAGGTTAATTGGCTTGGTATAAATGTAAATTGTCCCTAGCATGTGTAGGATAGTGTTAATGTGCGGGGATCGTTGGTCGGTGCGGACTCGGTGGGCTAAAGGGCCTGTTTCCGCGCTGTATCACTAAACTAAACTAAATGAAACAATGGATGTACAGTTGGAAAATAAATCTATTTTTACACGGAGACAATTTAATTCTGTGTACTGACAATAGAAATTAAATTTTACTTTAAAACACTCCTGATCGCACATCTATTGTTCTGCTGTTCTAGAGTCATGTAATTATATTTAACGTTGAGACTTACATTGACTACTAGGACTTCGAGGGATGATAACTTTAAAGAAACATAATGATAAGTTATAAGGAAAAAGCAAAGTCAGGGTTGTCTTCTAGTGATAGACACCAAATGTTGGAGCAACGTATGCACTGGAATTTAGAAGGATGAGAGGATATCTTATTGAAACATATAAGATTATTAAAGGATTGGACTCGCTAGAGTCAGGAAACATGTTCCCGATGTTGGGGGAGTCCAGAACCAGGGGCCACAGTTTAAGAATAAGGGGTAGGCCATTTAGAACGGAGATGAGGAAAAACCTGTTCACCCAGAGAGTTGTGAATCTATGGAATTCTCTGCCTCAGAAGGCAGTGGAGGCCAATTCTCTGGATGGTTTCAAGAGAGAGTTAGATGGAGCTCTTAAAGATAGTGGAGTCAGGGGATATGGTGAGAAGGCAGGAACAGGGTACTGATTGTGGATGATAAGCCATAATCACAGTGAATGGCGGTGCTAGTTCGAAGGGCCGAATGGCTTACTCCTGCACCTATTGTCTGTTGTCTAACTCAGCGAGAGGCAGCATCTCTGGGGAAAGGAATGGGTGAAGCTTTGGGTCGACCTTCATCAGACTGAGAGTTGGGGAGGGGATCACCTGAGGTGTGGGAAGAAACAGAACGAAGCAGAGCATGCATCGATGACTCAGGAAAGGTGGTTCCCACAATTGTCTTCTAGTGACATGGATGACTCAGAAAAACAAATGATTATGTGGAAGAGGGAAGCACAGCAGTGCAGTTGGTAGAGCTGCTGCCTCATATCACCAGAGATTTGGTCTATTCCTGACCTCAGTCTACGGCGAGTTGCACGTTCTCCCTATGACCCCTTGGATTTCCTCAGGGGGTTCCGAATGTCCTCAAACATGCCAAGGACATGTGGATTTGTAGGGTAATTAGCCCCTGTATATTGCCCTTCCTGCGCAGGGTGCGACAGTGGGAATTATCAGATCCTCCTCTTGAATCAGTCGTATTAAATACACATTCCACTCCACTGAATACAAACGTGCTGTTTTATTCCCCCCCATCAGTTATTACCCTGCCAACATGTGTCTCAGACCTTTCTGACACAGTGTAACGGTGATATGTTTCAATACAACGTCAGGTTGTAAGCGAGCTTTATGTGGTGACTATTTGCATACCTTGGGTATCCAAGCAAAGAATTTCACTGTGACTTGTCACATGTGACAATAAAGTATTCAATTCAATTCAGTGACCATGACAGGAATAATATAGAACTAGTGTGAAGGGTGGTTGGAGTGGACTGGGTAGGCCAATTGGCCTGTTTCCATGCTCTATTTTTCTATGAAACAATAATGAGCAACATCAGTCAGAAGAAGGGCCTCAACCCGAAATGTCGGCCATTCCTTCTCTCCAGAGATGCTGCCACACCCGTTGAGTTACTCCAGCATTTTGTGTCTACCTTCGATTTAAACCAGCATCTGCAGTTCTTTCTTACACATGAGCAACATCATGTTCTGATTGTTTCTTTCTTTGGCACCTTTGTCTTTAATTTATTCATTAATATTTTCTTTTGGCCCAGAGCATGAAAATTTATTCCTGGGCTCATCAGCAGAATGATTAACTGCAGATTGTTCATGTTTTGTGATTAACTTTTCCTGTTTTTTTTTAATAACCAGCTGACATGGTGTCTGTGGCCCACATAGGCTCACAATGTTGTATAAATGAACCCAGTGCTGATCATTATTTAAAGATTTGTTTGCATTTTGTGCCATTCTAACTTTTGTGTGTATCATGTAAGTGACTGGATCTGTTTTATAGCAACTGAGTGAACAGAACTTTGCCAAGTCAGTGAGAGACATGCACGGGATGTGTTGGAAGGAACTGCAGATGCTGGTTTAAACCGAAGATAGACACAAAAGCTGAAATAATTCAGCGAGACATGCAGCATCTCTGGAGAGAAGAAATGGGTGACATTTCCAGTCGAGACCATTCTTCAGACTGAAGTCACGGGGAAGGAAAACTGGGGATAGAGAAGATGATGTAGAGAGATAAAGAGACAATGAATGAAAGATATGCAAAAATGTAAAGATGATAATGGAAGCAGGCCCTTGTTAAGGATACACTTACCTTGAAACTAGTGAAATATAGAATCACTGGAAGGATTCGAAGGGTGAGGGTCTTGTCCAGTGAGCAAACATTGGGGAATATTGGTCTAAACTTGCTGGAGTTCAGAAGAGTGAGAGGATACTTTTGATTCTGAGACATTGTCAATGCAGCTGTTGAATGCTCCTTTGATTCAGTCGGAGAATGCAGAATATTAGAACTTAGACTAGAAGACATAGTTTTAAAGCGAGAGGGACAAATTTGAGAGGAGATGTGCAGGGGAAGTTTTTATTTTCACAGAGAATGGTCTGTGACGGTGGTGGAGGTAGAGACTGATACGATCGTGGCATTTCAAAGGCTTTTAGAAAGGCACATGTATGGATATGGAATGTATAGAGCGGCACAATGACACTGCAGTCGAGTGTTGCCTTACAGCGCCAGAGACCAGGCTTTGATCCTAACTTTGGGTGCTGTCTGTACAGAGTTGGTACGTTCTCCCCATGACCTGGATATGCTTTCACCGGGTGCTGTTGTTTCCTCCCACACTCTAAAGATGTACAGGTTTGTATGTTTATTCACTTTTTTGGTAAGAGTGTAGAGGATAACTCTGATGCATGGGGTGATCACTGGGCGGCATTGATTCAGTGGGCAGAAGGGCCTGTTTCCGTGCTGCATCTCTATAATCGAGGGAAAAGTCTGAAAGAATGAGGCATATAGATCACATGCAAGATATTACTTTAACTTAGGACCGTGTTCAACATGCTCACTGAGGGCCAAAGGATCTATGTTCTATGAAGACATGGAATAAGGAATGAAATTCCTTCAGTTTAATGTAGAGATACAACGCAGAAACAGGCCCTTCGGCCCACAGAGTCCGTACCGAGCAACCATCCCCGCACACTAACACTATCCTACACTAGGGACAATTTTTACATTTATACCAAGATTCAAGATTCAAGATTTAAGAGATCTTCTTGTCATGTGTCCCTGATAGGAGAATGAAATTCTTGCTTTGCTTCAACACAACAAAACATAGTGGGCATGACTACAGAACAGATCAGTGTGTCAAGCCGGGTTTATGGAGAGGATGTTTCCATAAGTGGGAGAGTCTAGGACCAAAGGGCACAGCCTCAGAATGGGGTCACTGGTGAAAACATCGACAGTTTCATTTAAAACTATATGTAGCAATAGGCCGCTCTGTCAGTGTGTGCTGCCTTTTATACACCACAAGGACAGTCATTCTGACTTTTTTTCTCATTGCCTCACTGCATTCTACAGCTTGAACAAATTTTTAGAGAAAGGTGAAAGCTGGAATGATCCTGCATGAGTGTATCATGCGAGTTCAGCGCGGAGAATTGACGATATCCTGTTTGATCAGTGCACATTTAGCCCTGTCACGGTACTCAGCAAATACTTGACAAGTTAGTGCTGTTTCTCTCTGTTTACAGATGCTACCTGACTTGCTGAGAATCCCCAGCAATTGTCTCTTTAGATTTTAGATTTCAAACTTCTGCATTATTTTGTTATTTTGGCCACAAACTCGCGATTATCATCACGTTGCTGTTTGTGAGAGATGTTGTGTGGAGCACTTGTGAGTCCTGTGACTTTCAGAAGGAAGGAGATTGTCAACCTCATGATTCGATTACGTACATTTTGAGAATTCATGGTTCTGACGAGGAAAATGTGACTCGTTCATAATTTTATCGCCGTCACTTTTAGCATCGAACCTGCCAGGTGAAAGATTTTGGGTGACAGCTGAATTGACCGGTTGGTGTTTGCTGACATATGGATGTTTCCATTTAGAAGGATTTTGCCAGGGCTAGAGGCTCTAAGCTATAGGGAGAGATTGAGTAGGCTGGGTCTCTATTCCTTGGAGTGCAGGAGGATGAGGGGTGATCTTGTTGAGGTATATAAAATCATGAGAAGAATAGATCGGGTAGATGCATAGATTCTCTTGCTCAGAGTAGGGGAATCAAGGACCAGAGGACATAGGTTCAAGGTGATGGGGAAATGATTTAATGGCAATCTGAGGGGTAACTTTTACACATAAAGGGTGGTGGGTGTATGGAACAAGCTGCCAGAGGAGGTAGTTGAGGCAGGGACTATCTCAACATTTAAGAAACAGGGTACACAAAATTGCTGGGGAAACTCAGCGGGTGCAGCAGCATCTATGGAGCGAAGGAAATAGGCGACGTTTCGGGCCGAAACCCTTCTTCAGACCCGTTTAAGAAACAGGTTTGGAGGGATATGGACCAAACACAGGCAGGTGGGACTAGTGTAGCTGGGACATGTTGGCCGGTGTGGGCAAGTTGGGCCTGTTACCACATGGTATCACTCTATAACTCTAAGACCGTATGACCCTATGCGAGGGTTTGCTTCAGGCCATTTGGTTCAAGCTCATTCATAATAGGATTGATGTAGCTAACCTTTAATGATATATGCAAAGCTTGTGGAGTTACTTAAAATAGCTTAAGATTTAAAGTGAATTAGATACATTAAAAAACATTTGGCCACGTAGGCCTACATTGCCATCTAATAAGAGAATGGTTTACCTTTTATTTTGGCACTAAATTCTTCACTGCACTGACCCTACATTCATTGGTTCCTTTAATAGCTAATATCCATGGATCATTGTTTTGAATATACTCAACAGCCAAGCTTTCACTGGCTTGTACGCTGAAGTATTTCAAATACTCATCACACATCTCCCTCTCTCTGTCCTGAATGACTGGCCCCTGTATGCTTCAATCCATGTTTAGTTTAGTTTAGGGATACGGCGTGGAAACAGGCCCTTCAGCCCACCGAGTCCGCTGTTATGTCCAGCGATCCTTGCACATTAACACTACCCTACATACACTAGGGACAATTATACATTCATACCAAGCCAATTAATGTACAAACCTGTACGTCTTTGGAGTGTTGAAGGAAACCGATATTCTTGGAGAAAAACCAAGCGGTCATGGAGAGAACGTACAAACTCCCTACAGACAGCACCCATAGTCGGGATCGAATCGGGGTCTCTGGCGCTGTAAGGCAGCAACATTACTGCAAACAGTCTGAAGAAGGATCTCGGCCCGAAACGTCACCTATTCCTTCTCTTCAGAGACGCTGTCTGACCTGCTGAGTTACTCCAGCTTTTTGTGTCTATCCACTATATATTCTTTCTGAGTAGAGAGACCAGACCCATGGAAATTTCTTCATGATCAATTTCATCAGTACTTTATATAATTGGATAAAACATCTCTGCTCATGTACTCGAATCCTTTGGCAATAAAGGCCACCGTAATAATTGCTTTTCTAATTACTTTCTCTGCCCACATGATAACTTTAGGTAATTTATGTACAAGAGCACCCAAGATCCTCAGAAAACCAACATCCTTTAGTCTTTAGCCGCTTAAAAAAATGTTCTGCATTTCTAAATTTCTCGCAAAATGGATAACGTCAATATATTTTGCAATGTATTCCATCCATCATGTCCTCACCCAATCAGTTAGCCAGACAATATTCCCGTGAAGATTGTACGCTCTCTTCATTGCCTGCAATATGACCTAATTCCATATCATCAGCAAATTGCCTGGTAACTGGCAGGCTTGATGATGTGTTGGAAGGAACTGCAAAATGCTGGTTTAAACCGAAGATAGACACAAAATGTTGGAGTAACTCAGCGGGACAGGCAGCATCTCTGGAGAGAAGGAATGGGTGACGTTTCAGGTCGAGACCCTAATTCAGGCTTGATTATGTCTCACATTTACTCAGTTACTGGGACATATGCTATTACTCCACCTCCCAATGGGTCAGTTGTACATTATTGTTGCATGTACCTAGGTACAAAGAAATTCTTTTTTTTGCATAGAGTTCAGTAACAATCTTACTATACATTAGGCACAATCGTACTTATGTACAAGAGTGCAATATAGTAGATTACACTGAGGCAGTACACAAAGTCTTCACATTTCCAGTGCCATGATGTGTCCTTCAAGTTCAGAGTTGTTAAAAATGTTATAATCATAACTTGGCCAAAAAGGCCCATTGTCCTGGCATTGGCACTGCATCAGTGTGGCAAGGTTTGGCCTCAGTTCAGTTTAGTTTATTGTCACATGTACCGAGGTACAGTGAAAAGCTTCAGCCTATTGTCACATGTACCGAGGTATGGTGAAAAGCTTTAGTTTATCGTCACATGTACCGAGGTACAGTGAAGGTACTGTGCAGGCACAGTGGTCCGGTAAGGGAATGCTGTTGGTGTCTTCCACTTCGGCTCGGACCCTTGTGCTTGGCCAAAAGAATGACGCCAGATCTAATGGAGCCACAACATGCTGCAGAGCCACCAGCAGCCCACTTCGCATCACGTTGCCACCGTTCAGACTCCATGCCTCTGGGCACCTCCTGCAACCAACCTTAGGAACACCCAGAGCCCCTCTAAGGAAGCAGGAGGACCCACCATTCCCATCTTTGGACACCCTGTGTGTAGGGGAGAGGGTAGGGCTGAGGATGTCCTGGTTGGGTTGCTCCTGGGCCTGGCCAAGCTGGCCATCCACGTCTCACGGCGCCTGGTGGAAGAGGGCTCTGCCCGAACCAGCTGCCTGCCCCTTTTCCGGTGTTAAGTCCGTGCTCAGGTAGTGTTAGAGAGGGACTACGCCCTGTCCACGGACACCCTGGGGAATTTCCGGGACTGCTGGGCACCGCGGGGAGTTGAAAGCTTCCTTGACAAGGAGTGTAAGATAGTTGTATAATAGTTTATTTAGTATACTTGTTTGTCTTGTATTGTATGGTGCCATTACTTGCTGGAGCTAAATTGTGGAAATTCTGACCTGGTCTCACGCTGAGGTATCTCCACCACAAAGATTTATTTGTTCAAGAAGATGGCTCAACACCACCTTGCCTAGGGCATGTTGGTATAGACCATAACTGCTGGCCTTGCCACTGATAACCAGATCATGAAAAATGAACAAAGTTTATTTTTTAAGTATATTATTTGTTTTGGACCTTCCACTTGATTTGCAGCGTTCAAAGATTATTCTGTTCATACATAACTTCTGGATCATGTCCTCTATTTTGAATTGTCATTTTGGAGACTAATCTAGTTAATTGATTCCACAACTCATGTCAAAGGCTGAGCAGATAATGCCAAGACTGTTAAAGGCCTGTCCCACTTGCCGATTTTTTTGGCGACTGCCGGCGATATTGACTAACGCATCAGGTCACCGAAAAATTTGCGGCGTGATGACGTATTGACGCGCGGTGTTTTTTCAAGTGTCGCAACATTTTTTTGTCGCTGCTGGATTTTGAAATGTTCAAAATCCTTTGGCGACACTGATATAATGCCAGCAGTCACCAAAAAAATCGGCAAGAGGGACATACCCATTAGATAGCTTTGTTAGAACATCACAGGCAGAGAATTAATTCGCTGTTGCATTATCCTGATGATGATTATCCTCAGCTCTCTGTCATTCCCAATTTGACTCCTTATTAATCATAATCATCATCATATTCACAATCATACTTTATTAGCCAAGTATGTTTTGCAGCATACAAGGAATTTGATTTGCCGTACAGTCATAGCAATGAAAAGCAAAGAGACATATAAAATACATTTTAACATAAACATCCACCACAGCGATTCCTCCACATTCCTCACTGTGATGGAAAGCGAAAAAAAGTTCAATCTCTTTCCATCTTTGTTCTCCCGCGGTCGGGGACGTCATGATCTTGGCTCCTGCAGCCGGCGGTCGGGCCCTCCGTGTCAGGGTGATCAATCTCCTGCATCGGGGAGATCTCAGCTCCCCCGCGCCGGGCAATCGGATCCCGGGTGGGGGTTAGTCGAACCTCCTGTGGCATGGAGCTTCCCGACATCAGTCTCTACCCAAGACTACGAGCTCCTCGATGTTGAAATCCGCAGTCATCCCAGCATCGATCCCAGGCAAGGGATCGCAAGCTCCGATGGTAAGTCCATGGCCCCGCAGTGGCGATCAAAGTCAGTCTCGAGCAATGCCCCCAGCTCCATCATGTTAGGCCGTAGAGCAACCGGAGATACGATCTGGAAAACAATCGCATCTCCGGCAAGGTAAGTGATTGGGAAAAAAGTTCCCCCCCCCCCACATAAAACAAACCACATACTTTTAAAACACACTAAAAATAACAAAAAAAGACGAAAAGACAGACAGACCGTTGGCGAGGCTGCCATCTCTGACGGTGCCACCCAGTGGAATATCATGATTAATATCAGGATTAATAAATCTGGATTGGCTAATTTGAAGCTGGAAAAGGCTTTCCGTGTTATCATGGAGAACAGACATATCAATGTTATTATGTGTAGGAATGAACTGCAGATGCTGGTTTATACTGAAGATAGACATAAAAAGCTGGAGCAACTCAGCGGGGCAGGCAGCATCTCTGGAGAGAAGGAATGGGTGATGTTTCGGGTCAAGATTGAAGTAAGTCCAGAGATGCTGCCTGTCCCGCTGAGTTACTCCAGCTTTTTGTGTCTATCAACTGTTATTATGTTTGGGATCAAATCAAATTGAGAGTTTGCTGAATTTTGCATCCTCGCAGTCAATTTGTGTGACATTCAAGATATCATTTTTAAAAGCCCACTATCACCTGACGTGGAATTGCTTCACTGTAATTCGACAGTAACACGATCTTCACTGTAACGCGATCAAAGCCACATAGCAATATGAGAATTACAATGCAAATCAAAATACTGTAAAAGCAATAAATCAGAAATAAAAAGACAGGAAATATTGCTGGAAATATTGACAAGTCTTCAGTAGAGACAGAGATAACAGAGCTGATGATTCAGGTCCAAACCATTTTTATACTGACCTGAAATGTGCACCATGCTTCCCCACCCACAGCGTATTCATTGAATATAGAGTGTTTCCGTTAAGTCCTTCTGTTACTTCTGAACGGTCCTTGCATAAACTAGGGTACTGTCCTCAGGGCCGGATTTAGATGAAGAGCTATTTCACTTGTGAGGCCCCCCCCCCTCCCAATTTCACGAGATGGCGTGAAAACATGCCCTTCCGCCCACGCCACGCCAACCAATGATCACCCGTACACTACTCCTATATTCTTCACACCAGGCCAAATAACAGAAGTCAATTAACCCACAAATCGGCAAATCTCTGGAATGTGGGAGGAAACCAGAACACCTGAAGGAAACCCATGTGGGTCACAGGGAGAAGGTACAAACTCCGTCCAAACAGCACGCATAGTCAGGATCGAACCCGGGTCTCTGGCGCTGTAAGGCAGCAACTCTACCACTGCGCCATCGTGCCGACCAATTTACTTGATGCTAAGGGAGTTGTATGTTATCCCTCTGCAAACTTTCAAACCCAATGATTCAAGAGATTCAAGATTCTAGAGACATTTATTGTCACATGCGCCAATTGGTACAGTGAAATTTGGGGTCACCATACTGCCATACAAATAAGAAAAGAACACAGAACACGACAGTCTTTAACATAAACATCCCCACACAGTGGATTTAAAGTTTCTTACTCTGAGGGAAGGCACCAAAGTTCAGTCATCCTCCTCTTTGATGTTCTTTGATGTTCACCCGTGGTCGGGGCCTCACGAGCCCCCCGCAGTCGCCGCCAATGGCGTCCCGATGTTCAGACCCTCTCGCCGGGATGATGGAACTCCGACGTTGGAATGGAAGAACATGCTCAGCGGCGTTTACCGGAGACCGCGGCTCCCGAAGTCCACAGGCCGAGCTGGGCGGAGATGCACACTGGCGGCTTTCGGCAAAGGGATCCCAGGACTCCATGATGTTGAAGTCAGCGCCGCCCACGGCTGGAAGCTCTACAAACACAGCTCCACAATGTTGAAGCAGCAGGCCGAACACCCCGGAGCTTCAAACGATGATCCGGGTAAGGCATCGTCTGCTCCACGATGGATCCAACGCTGCGCTGCTGCTGAAGCTCTGGTCCGGTCTCCAGCAGGAAAGGATGCACCAATCCAGTTGATAGGCCCCAAGGTGGTAGGGGTGCAAAGATGCGACTCGGAGAATAGTCACATCCTTGCCACCAAGTGACTGTGAAACAGTTTCCCCCTTACTCTACCCAGCTATCCCCTTCATAAAAATATTAGGAAACCCCAACACATACTTTTTATAGAGTGTTTCCGTTAAGTCCTTCTGTTACTTCTGAACGGTCCTTGCATAAACTAGGGTACTGTCCTCAGGGCCGGATTTAGATGAAGAGCTATTTCACTTGTGAGGCCCCCCCCCCCCCCCTCCCAATCCCCCACCCCCATGACTAGAGGACCATGACTACCCCACAGTGACAGTGTGACACTTTTAGATCCTACTGTATTTTGTCATTAAACAGTTGGTTTTTAAATAAATATTGGATTCACCGCAGAGCAGGCGATGCCTTACCTGGATCGCCGTTTGAAGCTCTGGAGTGTCGGACCTGCTGCTTCAACCTCATGGAGCTGTGGTTTGCGGAGCTCCCAGCCTCAGGCCGCACTGATTTCAACATTGCGGAGCCCTGGGATCCCTTTGCCGAGGGCCGCCAGCGTGAATCTCCACCCAGCTCAGCCTGTGGACTTCGGGAGCCACGGTCTCCGGTAGGAAGTGGCCGATTTGGAAGTCCAAGCCGCTGAGAATGTTCTCCCGATCCGACGTCGGATCGTGACCCCAAATTTCATTGTACCATTTGGTGCATGTGACAATAAGTGTCTCTTGAATTGAATGAGGAATATTCAGAAATGAAGAAACTACAAATACACTAAGAGCAAAAATGTTTTTTTCTCGCCTTCTTCATAGCAAAATCATCCAGAAGTTCACCAAGATCTGTTTGTCTGAGTTTGTCACTCTCAATGCACAGAATGCTCATTGCAGACAACCTCTCTTGAGACATTGTGGACCTTAATTCATTTTTAATTCTTTTGGATCTTGAAAAAGACCTCTCTCCCGAGCAGTTGGTGACCATTAAGCTAAGAAACAGCCGCAAGATTGCTTCCACATTAGGGAAGGCCATCTGAATTGTTTCCTTGTATATTATTTGATAAAGATCTTTATGAGACAGAGAGTGCTCTTCTGTATGCCTATGGCTTTGTCTCACGTACGAGTGAAAGTGCAAACATTTATCAGTAATTTTCAGGTCAACATCTTCTGGGTATGCTTCCATCAACAGTTCAACACCTTGCTGAATTTCTTGCTTAGATGCGGTCAGATTAGCAAGAAAGGAAAACTGTTGTGCAACTTCACTATACACAGTACCTCTTCTTTTTAAATTGGTTTCAAGTGCATCTAGTATAGTAATAAAGGATTTGATCCTATACTTATCTCTTGAAGAGAGTTTATTCTAAATATTTTTTTTATCTTTACTTTAAGAAAAAGATAGAAGTGAAGGAAGTAAGGAAAGTGCGCAAGAGTCGTGAAGGTGCAAGAGAGTGTTCAGAAAAGAAAGCCCCTTAGAAAAGAAGTTAGAGAAGGAAGTAAAGAAAGAAAGTAGACCCTAGAAAATAAGGAAAAAGAGAGGAGAAACAATCGCTCTATTATAACATTAAACTCCGCAGAAAGGGGACTACCAACCAAGTCTGTTTTTGTTGGGGGATTTTTTTTTTACCCCCCGTTGCCAGATCCTGGCACCTTTTATTTATTTATTTTTTAAAAAATTTTTTTTTTAAATTACTGTTGCACCTTATGCTTGTAATAGATCCAAAAACTTAGACCATGTCTTTTGGAAGTGGTCTGCTTTGCCTGCTAAGAGGAATCTCATCTCTTACAGATGTAGTGTTTCAAACATATTTGATATCCACATTTTTATTGTTGGCGTAGGTGCATTTTTCCAGAATTTAAGTATGAGCTTTTTTTCCCATTATTAGCCCGTAATTGAGTAAATTCTTCTGAAACACGTTTAGTTCAGGGTTCCAAAATATTCCAAAAATAATCCATTCTGGTTTTGGTACCAGTTTTATTTTAATTAATTTTGTAAAGATATCAAATATTTCATACCAGAATTTTTGGATTTTTGTACAAAAAACAAAAGAATGCGCTATGGTAGCTTCTTGACACAGACATTTATCACAGATGGGTGAGACATTAGAGAAGAGTTTATTTATTTTAGTTTTTGAATAATATAATCTATGTAATGTTTTGAATTGGATGAGAGTATGTCGTACGTTGATCGAACATTTATGCACCTGTAGTAAGTGATTATCCCAGCTCTCTTTTGAAATTTTTATAGCTAATTCTTGTTCCCAGTCTCTTCTAATTCCATCAGTTGTGGGTATTTCTATGTTTAAGATGATGTTATATAGGTACGATATTAGATTCGCTGATTCCGCCTTTGTCTTCATTGCTTCATCCAGTAAGTCGGTAGGCATATTATGATAGTCTTTATGTATATTTTTTCAGATAATCACGAATTTGAAGAAATTTAAAATATTGATTATTTTTCAAATTATATTTCAGTTGTAGTTGATGAAATGATAGTAATTTTTCCAATTCATACAGATCTCCGAGCATTTTGATTCCCATTCTTTCCCATTGTATAAATGATTTGTCTATAATTGATGGTTTAAACGATGGATTATTAACCATTGGTATTAAAAGAGATAGGTTTCTTAATTTTAGATTCTGTTTTATTTGTTTCCATGTTCTAATTGTGCTATGTATAATTGGATTTTTGTTATAATTTTTGTTATTCAAATGTATTGGTGAGAGGAGAGTCGCTCCTATATTACACGGAGAGCAGTCCTCTCTTTCCATTACAATCCAGTCCACCTGCTGGGTAGAATTGTCCAGCAGGTGAATCATATTTTTAATATTTACTGCCCAATTATAATACATAAAATTAGGGAGCGCTAGACCACCCAACTCTTTTTGTTTATTAAGGTGTGCTCTTTGTATTCTATGGGATTTATAATCCCATATAAAATTTGTAATGTCTGAGTCCAATTTTTTGAAAAACTTTTTGGGGAGATCTCTTGAAGAGAGTTTATCTAAAGCATCAGGATCAGGTGCACTTCCATCATTTCCTAGCCATCTCCTTACTCTTTGTCTCCCTGTGGCAGTTCTGTAGTTAACATCTGGCAAGGTGGCCTTTGCACGTTGCTCAAGCTCATCAAAATCTTCTCTAATTTTGCTTACAAAATCCTGAAGTGAACTGTACAAGTACTCAATAACAGTTTGGATTTCTGAATGGCTTTGTTGACCTTGTGGAAATGACCTAGCAGACAGGTCCAAAAATGCAGCATAAACACAAATTGCAGTTCTTCCATTTTCTGCAAAGGATTGTAGGCTTGAAGCGTGGTATTACCCTTCACATTAACATCAGAGTACAAATGACTGAGGGCATCAGTGATAGCGCTGTAACTTTCCAAAATAGCTTCTGTGGCTTTGCATTGTGCCTCCTACCTAGTGTCTGACAAATATTTAGTCACTTTAGATTGAGATTGCAAAAATGATTTTAGGACTGCCCATCTCTTTGCCAAGGATGAAAAGAAGTTATACATTTAATTGATAATTCCAAAACAGTTCACTGCATCAAGGCAGCAATCAACAGCCGAACTGCCCACCAAATTTAATGAGTGAGCAGCGCATGGAATAAATTATTTTTTTCGAGGATTTTTTGCTGCATACCCTTGTACCTATCAGCCATGTTGGCAGCATTGTCATAAGACTGACCTCGGAAGAAGAGCTCCAAATCGCAGCGGGCGTGGAACTCATTGAGGTGGGGACGGAGGGGGACAAAGGTGAGGCCTCTGCTGCGGACAGACCATTCGGTATCTGAGAGGGGGAGGTCAGGGGGGATGGTGAACACACGGCAGGGATGGGGGTTGGGGCAAGAGGAAGGCAGGTGAGTGGACTGAGGTCGAGGTGATGTCTGGTGGGAGGCTGGGGGGTGGTCAGGGGGTAGGGGGGTATGAGGACTGTAGTGTGGGTGGTGAAGAGCTGGGGTCACATGGTTTGAGGGGAATGTGGAAGATGCAGTGGAACAGCCACTGAGGTGACCAGGGTTGGGGGGGGGGGACTAGCACTAGGACCCAGCGCAGTCAAACTCATGGGACTTGGAGTCTGCAGCATGGAAACTTCAGGCCCGGTGCTGAGTCCAGGCTGCAGTTAAGGCGAGGATTGTGGGCTGCTGGAGGGCAATGGAGTGGCGAGGGGCATCGGGCAAAGCATGGGAGGTCCCGATGGGCGGGAAACCAGCCCCATCAGAGACTTTGAGCAGCGTTAACCATAGAAAGGACCATTCTGCCTATTGTAGCGGGTGGCTGCTCGTTTCCACCCACCCTTTACCCCGCCAGGAGCCTTATCTCTTCTCCCTGAAGCAGGCAGGTCGGGCACAGTCAGAGCTGGTTCTGACATTATTAAACTTGCAGCCGCGCACCGACTCGAACACTCCTGACAGTTGAAAAGGACACGGCTCAGAAAATACGAATATGTCAAAAGTTTGATACACCTTGGTGGAGCGGGCCGAGGCCCCCCTAAATGTTGAGGCCCTAAGCTTAAGCTTGTCTAGTTTATACGTAAATCCGGCTTTGCTGGTACATGTGACAAATAAATGTATCTTGTATCTTGTAACCTGTTAAATGCCACTGTGTACCTGCCTCCACCATCCCTGGAAACACACTCAAGGCACACTCCAACCTTTAATATGTGTTGGAGTTTCCTAGTATTTTTATATGGGGGGGGAGGTGGGTAGAATAAGGGGGAAACTGTTTCCCAGTCACTTTGTGGCGAGGATATGACTATTCTCAGGGTCGCATCTTTGCCCCCCCCCCCTGGGGCCTATCAACTGGATTTGCACTGCCTTTCCTGCCGGAGACAGGACCAGAGCTTCAGCAGCAGCGCAGCGCTGGATACATGGTGGAGCGGGGGATGCCTCACCCGGATCGTCGTTTGAGCACATGGGCTCACTGGTCTGAGGGCTAAAGAAAGAATCTTGCACTTTGCTGAATTTCACAAGCAATGTTAAACTGAGACCAACAAGGTAACGGCAATAGTTTGTTTTAGAGAGATGGCGTGAAAACAAGCCCTTCCGCCCACGCCACGCCAACCAACGATCACCCGTACACTACTCTTATATTCTTCACACCAGGCCAAATAACAGAAGTCAATTAACCCACAAATCGGCACTTCTCTGGAATGTGGGAGGAAACCAGAACACCCGAAGGAAACCCATGTGGGTCACAGGGAGAAGGTACAAACTCCGTCCAAACAGCACGCATAGTCAGGATCGAACCCGGGTCTCTGACGCTGTAAGGCAGCAACTCTACCACTGCACCATCATGCCGACCAATTCACTTGATGCTAAGGGAGTTGTATGTTATCCCTCTGCAAACTTTCAAACCCAATGATTCAAGAGATTCAAGATTCTAGACATTTATTGTCACATGCGCCAATTGGTACAGTGAAATTAGGGGTCACCATACTGCCATACAAATAAAAAAAGAACACAGAACACGACAGTCTTTAACATAAACATCCCCACACAGTGGATTTAAAGTTTCTTACTCTGAGGGAAGGCACCAAAGTTCAGTCATCCTCCTCTTTGATGTTCTTTGATGTTCACGAGCCCCCCGCAGTCGCTGCCAATGGCGTCCCGATGTTCAGACCCTCTCGCCGGGATGATGGAACTCCGACGTTGGAATGGAAGAACATGCTCAGCGGCGTTTACCGGAGACCGCGGCTCACGAAGTCCACAGGCCGAGTTGGGCGGAGATGCACACTGGCGGCCTTCGGCAAAGGGATCCCAGGACTCCATGATGTTGAAGTCAGCGCCGCCCACGGCTGGAAGCTCTACAAACCACAGCTCCACGATGTTGAAGCAGCAGGCCAAACACCCCGGAGCTTCAAACGATGATCCGGGTAAGGCATCGTCCGCTCCACAATGGATCCAACGCTGCGCTGCTGCTGAAGCTCTGGTCCGGTCTCCAGCAGGAAAGGCCGCACCAATCCAGTTGATAGGCCCCAAGGGGGTAGGGGTGCAAAGATGCGACTCGGAGAATAGTCACATCCTCGCCACAAAGTGACTGTGAAACAGTTTCCCCCTTACTCTACCCAGCTATCCCCCTCATAAAAATATTAGGAAACCCCAACACATACTTTTTAAAAAGACTAAAAATTTTAAAAATATGGAAAAACAGACAGACTTTTGTCCGAGGCTGCCATCATGCGGCGCCCCCTAGTGGCCAATGAGTTGTTCCTTCTCCATTTGGCTCATCAAGTCCTCTCCGTCATTCAATCATATCTGGATTGGCATGGCTTAGAACAGTGGTTCCCAACCTTTTTTAGCTCATGGCCCCCTTGGGATCTTTTAATTTTTCTGTGGGCCCCCCCTGGCATTATTAGCGGGAAAAAAGTACTTCAATATTATAATACCTTCCATAAAAATATGTGTCTATTAATTGCACATATATTCTCTTTTATTCTATTCCACAAACATAAAAAATATTAAACTACATAGATTTAAATTTATTAGAACTAAAATTTAGGAGGCAACAGGGTGGTAGCTGTGGCCCCCTTCATTGAACCTGTGGCCCCCTAAATCCCCCAAAATTTCTGGGCCGCCCTGAAATTTGCCATATGGCCCCAGGTTGGGAATCACTGGCTTAGAACATCAGAACAACCCTCTGCCACTGCCACTGATTTCTCAGGGACTACAAAGGGAAAATGCACTCCAGTAATCCCTCTGTATGCTTTATATCTGTCTGTTACGGTGTTCAGATTTGTCAAATATTGAATTGCATTCCAACAGTGGAGCCTTTAGGTTTATAGAGTTAAGTGTGAAACTGATAAAGCAGAAGTATTTTTGTGTCAGGAACAAACTACACACGCTTTGACGATAGACAACTCTCATTTGGTAAATGTCAAAAATATTCTACTGCTTTTAAAGTATTTTTCCCCAACAAGGTAGTGTGGCTCAGTAGTAGAGTTGCTGCCTCACAGCGCCGTCGACCCGGGTGCTGTCTGTACAGAGTTTGTACGTTCTCCCCGTGACCTGCATGGGTTTTCTCCGGGTGATCTTGTTTCCTCCCACACTCCAAAGACGTAGGTTAATTGGCTTTGGTAAAAAGTCCCCAGTGTGTAGGATAGTGCGGGTGTACAGGTGAATACTGGTTGGCATAGACATCAGTGGTGGGGAAGTTGCTGGAGTCAATTATAAAAGATGAAATAGCGGCACATTTGGATAGCAGTAACAGGATCCCACATAGGAGAATAGTGCACAAAATTAGGGCACATGGTATTGGGGGTAGAGTGCTGGCATGGATAGAAAATTGGTTGGCAGACTGGAAACAAAGTGTAGGGATTAACGGGTCCCTTTCAGAATGGCAGGCAGTGACGAGTGGGGTACCACAAGGCTCGGTGCTGGAACCTCAGCTATTTACAATATACATCAATGATTTGGATGAAAGGATTCAAAGTAACATTAGCAAATTTGCAGATGACACAAAGCTGGGTGGCAGTGTGAACTGTGACGAGGATGCTATGAGAATGCAGGGTGACTTGGACAGGTTGTGGGAGTGGACAGATGCATGGCTGATGAAGTTTAATGCGGATAAATGTGTGGTTATCCACTTTGGTATAAAAAATCAGGAAGGCAGATTACCATCTAAATGGCATCGTTGGGAAAAGGGGAAGTACAACGGGATCTGAGGGTCCTTGTTCATCAATCTATGAAAGTAAGCATGCAGGTACAGCAGGCAGTGAAGAAAACGAATGGCATGTTGGCCTTTATAACAAGAGGAGTTGCGTATAGGAGCAAGGAGGCCCTTCTGTAGTTGTACAGGGCCCTAGTGAGACCACACCTGGAGTATTGTGTGCAGTTTGGTCCCCTATTCTTGCTATTGAGGGAGTGCAGGTTAATTCCCAGGGTGGCATGACTGTCATATGCTGAGAGAATGGAGCAGCTGGGCTTGTACACTCTGGAGTTTAGAAGGATGAGAGGGTATCTTATTGAAACATATAAGATTGTTAAGGGTTTAGACACGCTAGAGGCAGGAAACATGTTCCCGATGTTGGGGGTGTCCAGAACCAGGGGCCACAGTTTAAGAATAAAGGCTAAGCCATTTAGATTGGAGATGATGAAACACTTTTTCTCACAGAGAGTTGTGAGTCTGTGGAATTCTCTGCCTCAGAGGGCGGTGGAGGCCGGTTCTCTGGATACTTTCAAGAGAGAGCTAGATAGGGCTCTTAAAGACAGCGGAGTCAGGAGATATGGGGAGAAGGCAGGAACTGATAAGGGTGATCAGCCATGATCATATTGAATGGCGGTGTTGGCTCGATGGGCCGAATGGCCTATTCCTGCACCTATTGTCTATTGTCTATTGACTCCGTGAGCCAAAGTTGCCACACTGTATCTCGAAACGAAAACACTTGAGATTTAATATTGTTTGCCTTTTATTCCTTGACACATCTAAGTATGATTAAGACAACCCCTTGTCCCCTGTGTTGATCAAATGAAGGGATGTAATTGCCTTAAACTCTCCCCCTTAAACTGAGATTCACTTCTGGAGTAATAGAATCAACCTCATAACTATTCGAAACATCTTCCTTTAGTTTAGTTTCTACAAGTGGGGTTTAATTCAATACAGATTTAACTTTCTCCTGTGAAGCATTATCTTGTCCATCACTCGGGTTTCATCAACGTATTTCATTTCTTGAAATGTCAACAGTTTCATGTTGACAGCAAAGTTGGAGCTTGTGTGCATTGGCAATGTAGCTCTTTCATATAAGCAAGACACAAGCCAGACCATGAAGGTACAGAGTGGTGGAGTAACTCAGCGGGTCGAGCAGCATCTATGGAGAACATGGGTGGGTGATGTTTTGGTTCAGGACCCTACTTCAGGACCAGACATCAACGAGTGCTTGACTTACCATGACGTAGAAACATAGAAAATAGGTGTAAGAGTAGGCCATTTGAACCTTTGAGCCAGCACCGCCATTCAATATGATCATGGCTGTTCATCCAAAATCCATACCCCATTCCTGCTATCTCCCCATATCCCTTGATTCTGTTAACCCTAAGAGCCACGCCCAACTCTCTCTTGAAAACATCCAGTGAATTGGCCTCCACTGCCTTCTGTGGCAGAGAATTCCACAGATATTCTACGTGAAAAGGTTTTCCCTCATCTCAGTCATAAATGGCCTAACCCTTATTCTTAAACTGTGACCCCTGGTTCTGGACTCCCCCAACATCGGGAACATTGTTCCTGCATCTAGCCTGTTCAATCCTTTAAGAATTTTATATGTTTCTCTAAGATCTCCTCTCATCTTTCTCATTTCCAACAAATTCAAGCCCAGTCGACCCATTCTTTCATCATACGTAAGTCCCGCCAACCCGGGTATTAACCCGGTGAACTTACGCTGCACTCCCTCAATAGCAAGAATGCTCTTCCTCAAATTAGGAAAGGTACAGGAGTGTGAAAAAGCACACCTCCAGATTCAGGGACAGTTTCTTCCTAGCTGTTATCAGGCAACTGAATCATCCTACCACAACCAGAGAGCAGTTCTGAACTACTATCTACCTCATTGGTGACCCTCGGGCTATCCTTGCTGACTTTATCTTCCACTAAACTTTGTTCCCTTACCATGTACCATCCCTTACATTGTAAATAGCTCAATTGTAACCATGCATTGTCTTTCTGCTGACTGTTTTTAGCACGCGACAATAAGCATTTATCTGTACACATGACAATAAACTCAACTGAACTGCGTTCCTTGTATCTAACATTTGGTTATAACCACTGTGACGGTCATATAGTGAAGTGGTTTATCCCCTTCTGGGTCTGCCTTCCATTCGTAAGATCGCAAGTTTGTAAACCATCATAATCAGAGGTGACGTCATAATGTGCCTGGCCGGCGACCTCACAGTGAACTGCATCTGTAACCATGAGAGACGGGATCCATTTCATCTGTCAACTTGGCAAACTGGCTCCATTTCATCTGTCAACTTGAAGTGGGTACACCATACCCATTCTGCCAGGCATTGAAACAGCTGGTGAGGTCGAAACTCTAACCTTCACGATGTGGATCAATAATCCAAGCAAGGAGTTTCGAGAATGCCAGAGAAAAAGGACAGCGCCACGCAGGCTTACACGAGGAGATCTAAGGTAGATATGTATCTGTTAATAGACTAAGATAAAAGGTGGAGTGACTCAGCGGGTCTTATTCTTAAACTGTGACCCCTGGTTCTGGACTCTCCCTACATTGGGACCATAGGGATGCTGCGCTCTTCTGCCACATCTGAGCTTTTCTTTCTGTCACTCCTATTCATCCAGTGACAATCCTGTCTCCAGTCTCCAACATTCCCCCACCTCTCCCCCACCTCTCCCCTCCCCCTCCCCTCCCCCCCCTCCCCTCCCCCCCCCGCCCCTACCCAGCCTTCTACCCTCTCTGGAGAACATGGACAGGTGACATTTCGCAGAGTGCTGGAGTAACTCAGTGGGTCAGGCAGCATCTCTGGCGAACATGGATAGATGACGTTTCACACAGTGCTGGAGTAACTCAACGGGTCAGGCAGCATCTCTGGAGAACATGGATAGATGACGTTTCACACAGTGCTGGAGTAGCTCAACGGGTCAGGAAGCATCTCTGGAGAACATGGATAGATGATGTTTCACAGAGTGCTGGA
Organism: Amblyraja radiata; assembly: GCF_010909765.2. Taxonomy (NCBI): domain Eukaryota; kingdom Metazoa; phylum Chordata; class Chondrichthyes; order Rajiformes; family Rajidae; genus Amblyraja; species Amblyraja radiata. Next base: position 36,338,004 of record NC_045959.1, read on the forward strand.
GTAACTCAGCAGGTCAGGCAGCATCTCTGGCGAACATGGATAGATGACCTTTCACAGAGTGCTGGAGTAACTCAACGGGTCAGGCAGCATCTCTGGAGAACATGGATAGATGACCTTTCACACAGTGCTGGAGTAACTCAACGGGTCAGGTAGCATCTCTGGAGAACATGGATAGATGACGTTTCACAGAGTGCTGGAGTAACTCAGCGGGTCAGGCAGCATCTCTGGCGAACGTGGATAGATGACGTTTCACAGAGTGCTGGAGTAACTCAGCGGGTCAGGCAGCATCTCTGGCGAATGTGGATAGATGACGTTTCACAGAGTGCTGGAGTAACTCAGCGGGTCAGGGAGCATCTCTGGCGAACATGGATAGATGACGTTTCACAGGACAATTAAGCTAGTTGGAGAACTAGGGTGGGGCAGGGATGGAGAGAGAGGGAACGCAAGGGTTACTTGAAATGGAGAAATCAATATTCATATCGCTGAGTTGTAATCTGCCTGTCTCGCTGAGTTTTTCCAGCATTTTGTGCCTATCTTCAGTGTAAACCAACATCTGCTATTCCTGCACATTTTGTCTTGCCCACATTGACCAAGATGCTCCATCTACACTAGTCCCACCTGCCTGCATTTGCTCCATATCTCTCCATACCTATCCTATCCATGTACCTGTCAAGAGTCAAGAGTGTTTTATTGTCATATGTCACAAAATGAACAATTAAATACTGACTTACGATACGATAGAACTTTATCTATCCCAGGAGGGAAATTGATCTGCCAACAGTCATAAAACACAAGATAATGGTGGTCATGGTGGTACAGCGGTAGTGTTGCTGCCTTACAGCGAATGCACGCCGGAGACCCAGGTTCGATCCCGATTACGGGTGCTGTCTATACGGAGTATGTACATTCTCCCCGTGACCTGCGTGGGTTTTATCCGAGATCTTCGGTTTTCTCCTACACTCCAAAGACGTACAGGTTTGTAGGTTAATTGGCTTTGGTAACATTGTAATTGTCCCTAGTGTGTGGAGTAGTGCTAGTGTATGGGATGATCGCTGGTTAGTGTTAATATGCGGGGATCGCTGGTCGGCGCGGACCCAGTGGGCCGAAGGGCCTGTTTCTGCACTGTATCTCTAAAGTAAACTAAACTAAACTAAACATGAAACATGAAATTAAAGTGACCAGTGCAAAGGATTGGGGATGTGCAAAGATTGCGGAGGGGGAGGGGGGTAGTCAGTCTCCCCCACGACAGAAGGGGGTGAAGTTGTACAGTTTGATAGCCACGGGGAAACAGGATCTCCTGTGGCGTTCTGTGCTGCATCTTGGTGGAACTAGTCTGTTGCTGAAGGTGCTCCTCAGTGCGCCATGGAGCGGGTTACGTAGCAACACAACAGTCGTGTAAACATATTGCACTGTAAAACCCTTACTAAACAGCAAAAAATGTTCAGTGTATATTAGAGAAACAGACAATTAGTCCAAATAGTCCTGTCCAAATATCTTCTAAATGCCATTGTACCAGCCTCCACTACCTCCTCTGGCAGCTTGTTCCATATACCCACCTCCTGGGTGAAGGGAGTGAATTAATTATGGTAGACAAAAATGCTGGAGAAACACAGCGGGTGAGGCAGCGTCTAGATGCATGCTGCCTCAACCACTGAGTTTCTCCAGCATTTTTGTCAACCTTCAATGTTTCCAGCATCTGCAGTTCTTTCTTAAACAAGTTAATTATGGTAGTGCTTTAGGAATGTTGGATACAGCTGAGTCTTAAATGATGCCTCTGTAGAATGATATATTCAGTTTTGGACTAATCATGCCTTTTTTGATGATGGGGTGAGAAAACGTAAATCTTTGAGGCTGGGAAAATATCCATGGGTCAGGCAAACTAGTTTAAATTGGACAAATTGCATTTTCACTTCAAATGAAATAAATTGGCTTGCATAACCGTTGCTTATTCTTCCACAAACTCGTTTCCAGCATCTGCAGACTCCTTTTGATTTAAAATTCTTTTAAAATAGGGTTTGACTTAGTCAAAGCTTCACTTGTAAATCCAACTTTTTGCATCTTTGAACCATGAATTGGAGACCCAAAAATCTCTGTCGAAAAGGTTATCAAAATTACCATGTGCTCCCCGGAATTATGCCAGCTCTTGGGAACATTTTCATTATAATTCTTCACTTTTCCTTCAAATTAGATTTTTTTTAAAAGGTTCAGCTTGTGAACTTTAAACAGCCCTTTTATTTTAAATATCCTTCGCAGATTCGGTGCGCTGAAGAGCCCGTTTCCACTCTGCATCTCTAAAACTAAAACTAAACTCACGCGCACGGCTTGTTGTGGGAATTACAGAGACATTGCTGCAAGAGGGCTGGGGATGGGAACTGAATATTCAAGGGGATACCTCCTATTGAAAAGACAGACAGGTGGGCAGAGGGTGTGCGGTAGCTCTGTTGGTGAGGAATGAAATTCAGTCCCTTGCAAGGGGTGACATTGAAACAGGAGATGTGGAGTCAGAATGGATAGAACTAAGGAATTGTAAGGGTAAAAATACCCTAATGGGACTTATCTAAAGACCCCCAAACAGTAGCATGAATATTGGGTGCAAGGTAATGCTACAGTTGTTATGGGAGATTTCAACATGCAAGTAGACTGGGAAAATCAGGTTGGTACTGGACCCCAAGAAAGGGAGTTTGTGGAGTGCCTCTGTGATGGATTCTTAGAGCAGCTTGTATTGGAGCCAACCAGGGAGAAGGCATTTCTGGATTTAGTGTTATGTAATGAACTGGATTTGATAAAGGAACTTGAGGTTAAGGAGCCATTAGGAGGTAGTGACCATAATATGGTCAAGTATAATCTACAATTGGAGAGGGAGAAGGGTAAATCGGAGGTGTCAGTGTTACAGTTGAATAAAGGGGATGATGAAGCCATGAGGGAGGAGCTGGCCAAAGTTGACTGGAAAGATGGCAGGGTGACAGTGGAACAACAATGGTAGGTATTTCTGGGAATAATACAGAAGGTGCTGGATCAGTGTATTCCAAAGAGGAAGAAAGATTCCAAGGGGCGACTGTGGCTGACAAGGGACGTCAGGGACAGTATAAAAATAAAAGAGAAGTACAACGTAACAAAGGTGAGCGGGAAGCAAGAGGATTGGGTAATGTTTAAGGAGCAACAGAAGATAACTAAAAAGGCAATACGGGGACAAAAGATGAGGTACGAAAGTAAGCCAGCCAAGAATATAAAAGAGAATAGTAAAAGCTCTTTAGATATGCGAAGAGGAAAAAAATAGTTAAGACCTTTGAAGACTGAAAAAGGTGAATTTATTATGGGAAACAAGGAAATGGCAGATGTTGAACAGCTACTTTGAATCCTTCTTCACTAAGGAGGACACAAACAATCTTCCTGATGTACTAGTGGCCAGAGGATCTGGGGTGACGGAGAAACTGAAGGAAATCCACATGAGGCAGGAAATGGTGTTGGGTGGACTGATGGGACTGAAGGCTGATAAATCCTCATGGCCTGATGGTCTACATCCCAGGGTACTTAAGGAAGTGGCTCTAAAAATAATGGACGCATTGGTGATCATTTTCCAATGTTCTATAGATTCAGGATCAGTTCCTGTGGATTGTAGGGTAGCTAATGTTATCCCACTTTTTAAGAAAGTCGGGAGAGAGAAAATGGGGAATTATAGACCAGTTAGTCTGACATGGTTGGGAAGTTGCTGGAGTCAATTATAAAAGATGAAATAGCGGCATTTGGATAGCAGTGACAGGATCGGTCCGAGTCAGCATGGATTTACAAAGGGGAAATCATGCTTGACTAATCTTCTGGAATTTTTTGAGGATGTAACTAGGATAATGGACAAGGGAGGGTCAGTGGATGTAGTGTACTTGGAGTTTCAGAAAACATTTGATAAGGTCCCACATAGGAGATAAGTGGGCAAAATTAGGGCACATAATATTGGGGGTAGAGTGCTGACATGGATAGAAAATTGGTTGGCAGACAAGACACAAAGAGGAGGGATTAACAGGTCCCTTTCAGAATGGGAGGCAGTGACTAGTGGGGTACCATAAGTCTCTGTACTGGGACCGCAGATATTTACAATATACATCAATAATTTAGATGAAGGGATTCAAAGTAACATTAGCAAATTTGCAGATGACACAAAGCTGGGTGGCAGTGTGAACTGTGAGGAGGATGCTATGAGAATGCAGGGTGATTTCGACAGGTTGGGTGAATGGGTAGATGCATGGCAGATGCAGTTTAATGTGGATAAATGTGAGGTTATCCATTTTGGTAGCAAAAACAGGAAGGCTGATTATTATGTAAATGGTGTCAAGTTGAGAAAATGGGAAGTACAACTGGATCTGGGGGTCCTTGCTCATCAGTCAATGAAAATAAGCATGCAGGTACAGCAGGCAGTGAAGAAAGCGAATGGCATGTTGGCCTTCATAACATGAGGAGTTGAGTATAGGAATAAAGAGGTCCTTCTGCAGTTGTACAGGGCCCTAGTGAGTCCACATCTGGAGTATTGTGTACAGTTTTGGTCCCCTAATTTGAGGAAGGACATTCTTGCCATTAAGGGAGTGCAGCGTTGGTTTACAAGGTGAATTCCCAGGATGGCAGGACTGTCATATACGGAGAGAATTGTGTGGGTGGGCTTGTATACTCTGGAGTTTAGAAGGATGAGAGGAGATCTTATTGAAACATATAAGATTATATCGGGTTTGGACACGCTAGAGGCTGGAAACATGTTTCCAATGTTCGGGAAGTCCAGAACCAGGGGCCTCAGTTTGAGAATAAGGAGTAAGCCATATAGAACGGAGACAATGTAGATGTGCCTTTATGTAAAGGGCTTCAATAACGCACTGTTGTCTTTACTACTTTTATTAATAACTCACAAACAATACTGCACTAGCTGTACGTGGTCCGTCACACGAGCTAGAGAGAGATCAAGGGGTGGGGAGGTTACATTTATACTTGTGATATAGGGAGTGGTTAGTAGTGGTGAGGTCACTATGTTAAAGGCACATCTACATCCTTTCCCTTGGAAACAAACAATACAGTAGTGACATAGCGACCACGTCTCATGCGCTACGAGCAGGTAGGCAAACAGTTAAACAAGCAGAGGAGCATACAGCGAAGCAAAATCACCATAACGGACAGGCGGCTTAACCAGTCGGCCGGACCGGGTCCGCAGCTCGCCATCGTGACATCCGCCTGGTGCGGACCCTCATGGACCCCCTGCGGGAATACCCCGACCGTTTCGACGACAAGCTGGGCAAGCTGCCCAGCTGCTACAAGATTGTCGTCGACCCCGATGTCGAACCTGTGATCCGCCCGCCACACCGCGTCTCCTTCACCATGAAGGACAAGGTGGAATCAACGCTGCGCGACATGGTCACCTGGGGCATCCTCAAAGAGGTGAGCGATCCCACCCGGTGGGTCTCCACCATGATCGTTGCTGCAAAAAAGGACCAAAGTGAAATTCGCATTTGTATCAACCCCAAGGACCTGAACCTGGCGATCAAACGACCGCACTACCCTATGCGAACTGTAGAGGACGTCGCTGCACAGGTCGGTCCGGCCACTGTCTTTTCTGTCCTCGACGCCAAGAACTCGTTCTGGCAGATACCGCTGGACGAGCGATCCTCCTACCTGACCACCTTCAGCACGCCTTTTGGACGTTTCCGTTTCCTCCGCATGCCATTCGGGATCAACTCTGCCAGCGAGGTGTTCCAGCGGACCATGGAGCAGCTGTTTGCCGGTCTGCCGTGTGCCATAATCGTGGATGACATCCTGGTCTACGGGAAGGACGTAGCCGAGCATGACCTCCACCTCCGCCAGGTCCTCGACCGGGCTCATGATATAAACCTCAAGCTCAACCCCAAGAAGTGCCGTTTCCGCGTCCCGGAGGTCACGTACGTGGGACACGTTTTCACTGCCTTGGGTCTGAAGCCCGACCCGCAGAAAACGGCTGCCGTCTCCAGTATGTCTTCGCCCACCGACGTGCCTAGCCTGCAGCGTTTCCTGGGCATGGTTAATTACCTGGGGAAGTTCATCCCCGACCTCAGCGAAATGAGCGCACCTTTGAGGGAACTGACCAAGAAGGACGTCGCCTGGGTTTGGTTCCCGCACCATCAGTCGGCTTTCGAAGCCCTGAAGTCCCAGTTGGTCCGAGCACCTACTCTCAAATTTTTCGACCTGAAGCGCCCCATCGTCCTCACTTGCGATGCCTCGAAGTTCGGCCTCGGTGCCGCCTGCCTACAGCTCTACGACAAGCTGCAGCTACCAGTCTCCTACGCTTCCTGCACCATGACCTCTGCTGAGCAGCGTTATGCTCAGATCGAGAAGGAGCTCCTTGCCGTGGTGTTTGCCTGCTCGAAGTTCAAGGATTACATCCTAGGCAACAACTTCGTTATCGAGACTGACCACCAGCCGCTGGTCACCATCCTGAACAAGCCGATACACGCCGCCTCATCCCGCCTGCAGCGTATGATGCTGCAGCTTCAACGCTTCACCTTTCAAATTGTGTACCGAAAAGGCAAGGACATGTTTGTGGCCGATACGCTGTCCCGTGCACCCCTGCTATCCACTGCCCAACACCCTTACGAGTCGTCCGACCTGATGGTGCTTAACCTTAACATTGTGCCTTCTCAGCAGATGCAATCCCTGGTCAAGCACACTGCCCTGGATCCTGCCCTGCAGCAGCTTGCCGACGTCATCAGGCAGGGCTGGCCAGACCGCCGTTCATCTCTACCTGCCGGTGCTGACCCGTACTTCCTGGTCCGCGATGAGCTCGTCCTGCACGACGGCGTGGTGGTGAAGGGACACAAGGTGGTCGTCCCCGCTGCGCTGCACGCTCACTATTTCGAATCCGCCCACCGCGGTCATTCTGGGGCCGAAGCCACTCTGTCACACGCCCAGAGTCAATTCTACTGGCCCGGCATGGCCGAAGACATCCGGGACAGGGTCTCCGCCTGCGCTACCTGCAATAGCCTCGCTCCCCGTCCGCAACGTCAGCCACTTCTGCAACAGCCTGCCCCTGAACTTCCATGGATGGCCCTCGCCACTGACATTTTCGAGTGGCGTGGCAAGCACTTTCTGGTCCTTGTTGATTCTTATTCCAGCTGGTTCGAAGTTGATCAGCTGCACTCCCTCTCCTCTTCGGCCGTCATTGGCAAGCTGCGCCGCCACTTCGCAACCTTCGGCTCCCCGGCGACCCTCCAATCTGACAACGGCAGCCAGTTCACCAGTGCCGAGTTCCGGGGATTCGCTGCCAGCTGGAACTTTCATCATTTCACCAGCAGTCCAGAGTGCCCGCAGAGTAACGGCCTGGCGGAGCGCGCTGTCCGCAGTGCCAAGGACTTGCTGGAACATTGTAGACTGTCCGAATCCGATTTTTACTTAGCCCTTCATAATATCCGTAACATCTCCCGCGACGCTGCCCTAGGCTCGCCAGCCAAACGGCTGATGTCTCGCACTACGAGACCTCCACTCCCTGTGACCCAGCGGTCCCTCGTGCCTTCTCCCCTCCAGCCTGCTGCTGTCCAGGAGCGCATTGCTCACAAGCACGAAGTGCAGAAGCGCTCCCACGACCAGTCCTGCCGCCCCCTTCCGCGTCTGTTCCCCGGCCAAGTCGTCCGGATGCAGTCCCCCTCCGGTCCCTCTAAGCTTGCCACCGTTGTCGGTGATGCTGGATCGCCGCGCTCCTACCTGGTCAACCACGACGGCACCATTTACCGGCGGACCCGCCAACATCTTCGGCCTGTCAACGAGCCTCCTCCGCCGCCTGCCGTCCCTTTCTCCCCTCCCCTGCACGAAACCCTGCCTGCCGCCCCGCGAATGCCTCGGTCCCTGCCTTCCCAGCTCTCTCAGCCTCACTCGCCGCCTGCTTCCCCTGGCTCGCCTGCCCGTCCACCCGATTCCACCACTATGTCCCCGCCTCTGCCTCCGCCGGCTCTTTCTCCTCCGGGTTCCCCGGCTCCTTCCACCGCTCCGGCTGCTGCTCTTCCTGCAGAGGGAGGAGATGGCGAGCTGCGGACCCGGTCCGGCCGACTGGTTAAGCCGCCTGTCCGTTATGGTGATTTTGCTTAGCTGTATGCTCCTCTGCTTGTTTAACTGTTTGCCTACCTGCTCGTAGCGCATGAGACGTGGTCGCTATGTCACTACTGTATTGTTTGTTTCCAAGGGAAAGGATGTAGATGTGCCTTTAATATAGTGACCTCACCACAACTAACCACTCCCTATATCACAAGTATAAATGTAACCTCCCCACCCCTTGATCTCTCTCTAGCTCGTGTGACGGACCACGTACAGCTAGTGCAGTATTGTTTGTGAGTTACTAATAAAAGTAGTAAAGACAACAGTGCGTTATTGAAGCCCTTTACAGACGAGGAAACACTTCTTCACACAGAGTTATGAATTCTGTGGAATTCTCTGCCTCAGAGCGCTGTGAAGGCCGGTGCTCGAGATACTTTCAAGAGGGAGCTAGATAGGGCTCTTAAAGATAGCGGAGCCAGGGGATATGGGGAGAAGGCAGGGACGGGGTACTGATTGAGGATGATCAGCCATGATCACATTGAATGGCGGTGTTGGTTCGAAGTGCCAAATGGCCTACTTCTGCACCTATTGTCTGTTGTCTATTGTCTATTTTCAATTGGCTCATCCCCTGACTGCGACTGGGTACTCTTCCCAGGAGGTCTTTGTAACCCGAACGGTTTGCAAATGGGAAATGCCGAGGTAAGGACCGATTTTCCACTTGGCGGAAAATTATAGGAGGGATGTCAACAAAATAGAGAGAGTACAGAGGAGATTTACTAGAATGTTGCCTGGGTTTCAGCAACTAAGTTACAGAGAAAGGTTGAACAAGTTAGGGCTTTATTCTTTGGAGCGCAGAAGGTTAAGGGGGGACTTGATAGAGGTTTTTAAAATGATGAGAGGGATAGACAGAGTTGACGTGGAAAAGCTTTTCCCACTGAGAGTAGGGAAGATTCAAACAAGGGGACATGACTTGAGAATTAAGGGACTGAAGTTTAGGGGTAACATGAGGGGGAACTTCTTTACTCAGAGAGTGGTAGCTGTGTGGAATGAGCTTCCAGTGAAGGTGGTGGAGGCAGGTTCGTTTTTATCATTTAAAAATATATTGGATAGTTATATGGATGGGAAAGGAATGGAGGGTTATGGTCTGAGCGCAGGTATATGGGACTAGGGGAGATTATGTGTTCGGCACGGACTAGAGGGGTCGAGATGGCCTGTTTCCGTGCTGTAATTGTTATATGGTTATATGGTTATATGGTTATGCCTCCAGTCCCATAGCAATGGCCAAATGCATCTGCTGGACTCTCAAACTGTCTATTGGATGGATGGGCCGTACATAAAGAGGGTGACCGTGCAGTGGGGAGGATCTGCATCTAAATGTAGAGCAGACAAAATGTATAGGATAAAACAGCAGATGCTGATTTACACCAATGATAGACTCAAAATGCTGGAGTAACTTAGCGGCACAGGCGGCATCTCTGGATAGAATGAATGGGTGATGTTTTGGGCCTATCTTCAGTGTAAACCAGCATCTGCAGTTCTTATATCACCCTCTCTATCCCTCGTTTGCCTCACCCCTGACTCTCAGTCTGAAGAAGGGCCTTGACCCATGGGCGCTCCAAGTGCCCGCAGCCTGCGGTCGAAGTATGGTGAAGCGTCTCAGACTGTGAGTAGAATAAAATAACATTGCATCTGATTAAACCAGAGAACACGGTCCCTCATTGATGTGTGGGAAGGAGCAGATGCTGGTTTGAACCGAAGATAGACACAAAATCTGGAATATCTCAGTGGGTCAGGCAGCATCTGTGGAGAAAAAGAATGGGTGACGTTTAGGGTCGAGACCCTTCTTCAGACTGAGAGTCAGGGATGAGGGAATTGAGAGATATGGAAGACATTTGAAAGCAGACGATAATCAACGAATAATAGATTGGTTCAATCGAAGATAAACACAAAATGCTGGAGTAACTCAGCGGGACAGACAGCATCTCTGGAGAGAAGGAATGGGTGACATTTCGGGTCGGGACCCTTCTTCATGTACAGGTCCACCACCGATTTTCCGGCACCCTTGGTTCCAGAGCCTTTCTGGATTATCCTTTTTGCCGGACAAAAGAGGTCATGGACTCCAAGGGGGGAGTTCAATGTTACTGCAACGGTCCACCTAGGCCACTGGTGGGCCGAGATATCGACCCGCAAAGTTGGCCGTGGAAGTCGGTTATTGGAACGGATCTGCCGGCTCTGGCCACAGGGGGCAAATTCATCCCACCGATCGGCACAGAAGTCCCGATGAGGTTAAGATCAGCCGCCTCACCCGGCCTGGGTACCACATTTTCGGGGGTAGTTCTGGGGGCATTTCAAGAGCGCACTCGTAATTTTTTTCTGACCACTGGTTACTGCAGAATCGGTGGTGGACCTGTACATTGTGTTTGTTTGCGTATGTGCACTGCTTGCTGTTCGTGTTTGAGGTGCTTTTCCCGGAGTTGGGATGAATAGCCTCTCATGGATTCAGTCAACACTAGCTAACTATCTCTCCTGCCTAGAGTCACACAACATGCAAGCAGGTCATTTGACCCAACTTACTCAAACTGACCAACATGTCCCATCTACACTAGTCCCACCTGCCTGTGTTTGGCCCATAACCTTCCTAAACCGTTCCTATCCATGTACCCCTCCGTTATGTTTCACATATGAACCCCGTTAGAGGAAAGATGTTGTCAATCTGGAGGAGAGGGTGCAGAGAAGATTTATGAGATGTTACCAGGACTCGAGGGCCTGAGCTATAGGGAGAGGTTGGGCAGGCTAGGGCTTCATTCCATGGAGTGCAGGAGGGTGATCTTATAGAAGTGTATACAGGGCAGGATTTAGATAAAGAGAGGCCCTAAGCTGTTCCACTTGTGAGGCCCCTCCCAATCCTCCACCCACCAGATGGACACCGATTTGCAGCCGAGCGTGGTCAATGAGATAATGGGCTGGAAATCTGCGCCTATTTATTTATTTATTTATTTATTTATCGCCAGTGCTAGTGACGAGTTATTGGCTTAAAACACTATTATTCTGAAATGGAGGGCAAGGAAAATTACTGACGAGTTGTTTAGAGACTGCAGTGCGTTGTGACAGCATATGTAAGAAAGGCCTATGACAGTCAAAAATATTATACACCTTGCAGGGCTCTCACTTAATTTTTTTTCTCTGTTGTCAGCCGGGCAACATTGGCAGCTTTTTAAGTTGCCAAATGATAGTTTAGGTGGTCATTTAAGACGACTTGCATGACGCGTGCGATAATGAGCTCGGACGAAGTGCGCAGTTACCTGTCGGAATTATGCTCAATGAAGCATTCACATATTATTTCTTCTTCAAATAAAGTCACAAACTAAACATATTAACCAATCAAGACATATATATATATCACAATGACATGTAGCAAAATTATAATACAGTATCTCAACTCTTTTTACACATTGCAATGAATGCAATTTCTATTATTTATATCCACTTCCAAACAAAAATGTGATGAACCTCAGTGACACCAAGCACAGGCTTGGCGATTGCTTCGCACAACACCTCCACTCTGTTCGCAATAACCAACCTAATCTCCCGATGGCTCAACACTTCAACTCCCCTTCCCATTCCGAATCCAACCTTTCTGTCCTGGGCCTCCTCCATGGCCAGAGTGAGGCCCACCGCATATTGGAGGAGCAGCACCTCATATTTGTTTGGGTAGTTTACACCCCAGTGGTAAGAACATTGGCTTCTCTAATTTCAGGTAGTCCTTGCTTTCTCCCTCCTTCCCCTCCCATTTCCAACTCTCCCACAGGCTACTGTCTCTGCCTCGTTCTTTCTTTTTCATGTCCCCCCCCGCCCCCCCCCCCGGCATCAATCTGAAGAAGGGTCTTGACCCGAAACATTGTCTATTCTTTCGCTCCACAGATGCTGCCTTACCAGCTGATTTTCTCCAGCTTTTTTGTCTACCAATGGGATCCCATCACTGGACACATCTTCCCATCTCCTCCCCTGTTAGCTTTCCGCAGAGACCACTCCCTCCGTAACTCCCTGGTCAATTTGTCCCTTCCCACCCAAACCACCCCCTCTCCTGGCACTTTTCCTTGCAACCGCAGGACATGCTCCACTTGTCACTTTACCTCCCCCCTTGACCCAATTCAAGGACCCAAGCAGTCTTTCCAGGTGCTGCAGAGCTCCACCTGCACTTCCTCCAACCTCTTCTATTGCATCCACTGCTCTAAGTATCAGCTGCTCTACATCGGTGAGACCAAGTGTAGGCTTGGCGATCGCTTCGCCTAACACCTCCGCTCGGTCCGCAATAACCAACCTGATCTCCCGGTGGCTCAGCACTTCAACTCCCCCTCCCATTCCGAATCCAACCTTTCTGTCCTGGGCCTCTTCCATGGCCAGAGTGAGGCCCACCGTAAATTGGAGGAGCAGCACCTCATATTTCGCTTGGGCAGTTTACACCCCAGCGGTATGAACATTGACTTCTTCAATTTCAGGTAATCCCTGCTTTCTCCTCCCCTTCCCAGCTCTCCTTCAGCCCACTGTCTCCACCTCTTCCTTTCTTCTTCCCGTCCCCCCCACCCTCACATCAGTTTGAAGAAGGGTTTCGACCCGAAACGTCGCCTATTTCCTTCGCTCCATAGATGCTGCCTCACCCGCTGAGTTTCTCCAGCATTTTTGTCTACCTATTCACACAAGTTCTGTTATCCCACTTTCCTCACCCACTCCCTACACATTAGGGGCAATTTTACAGTGACAAGTTAACCTACAGAGCCAATGCGTCTTTGGGATGTGGGAGGAAACCCAAACACTTGCAGGGAGAATGTGCAAATTCACCATAGAGAGTGCCCGAGGACAGGATCGAACACAGATCTCTGGCGTGTGAGGCAGCTATGCCACTATATTTTGTTTTCCCACACACAAAAAATTATACGTTGATTACTTTGGTTACTAAAAAAATGAAAATATCAATTTTCAGTTTTAAATCTCCAAGTGACGCTATGTCCCCCTTTACAGCTACTGTATGTTTTAATTAAGTTCAAGACTACAGGGCAGTACATCGGCCATAAAGTTGCTGCCTAAAAGTGCCAGAGGCCCGGAATTGATCCTGAATATTGGTGCTGTCTGTATGGAGTTTGCTCTTTTTCCCTTTGATCGCATGGGTTTTCTCCGGGTGCTCTTGTTTCCTTCCACATTCCAAAGGTGTGCAGGAACCTATTTCAGACCCAACACAAAACGTAATATTTTCCTTTCGCCCAGAGATTCTGTCTGACCTGTTGAGTTACTCCAGCTTTCTGTGTCTATCTTCAGTTGAAACCAGCATCTGCAGTTCCTTCCTACACACACGATACTATACGATAGAACTTTATTAATCCCAGGAGGGAAATTGTGTGTGTGTGGGTATATATATTACACACACACACACACACACACACACACACACACACACACACACACACACACACACACACACACACACACACACACACACACACACACACACACACACACACACATATATTTATATAGTTATATATTCATATATAAATATAGACCGTTTTATTTTCTCGTTTATAACATTGTTTACAGAACACTATGTTTACCTATTCTGTTGTGTTACTGCAAGTAAGGATTTCATTATCCTAACTGGGACGTGAGAGAATAAAACACTCTTGACTCTTGACTTACTCCGCTAATGTGTGGGATAGAACTAGTGTACGGGTGATCGATGGTCGGACTCAGTGGGCCGAAGGACCCTTTTCCATGCTGTATCTTTAAATTAAACTAAAAACACTAAAACCAGAGGGAGTCTAAAGAAGGGTCTCTACCCTAAACATCACCCAATTTCTTCTATCCGGAGTTGCTGGCTGCTCCATGGAGTTCCCCCGCACAATTAAAGCATGGATTAGTCTTCACCCTACCATAGTTACCCAACCAGACGCAACTAAATTTAAGGTACCTCTTTTTTCCCCAAGAACCCTTTTTTGCTTAAGTCCAGGTCAAGAGTCAAGAGAGTTTTATTGTCATGTGTCCCAGATAGGACAATGAAATTCATCTTGCTGCAGCACAACAGAACATGTAAACATAATAAAGAACAGGAGATAAAATTGCAGTGTGTTTATATACCATAGACCATATATATATACACAATAAATAAACAGTTAAAATGCAATAGGCTGTTATTGTTCAGTCCTCCACCACCTCCAGTTTAAAATCCATTTAGAATATTTATGGAGGACCAGGAAACCAGAAGCAAGAGTTACTCCAGGGAGTTACTCCAGATCCAGGGTCAGGGACTGATTCTGCGTTGGATTTCAGCGGTCACGGCAAGGCAGCGACCGGTCAGCAATGGCGGCCAGATCTCCCACAATTCAAAGCGAGGGATAAAGTGCCCAGCGCCGACCAGTTGCCATGGCAGTGCGCATGCGCAGGGCGGCCGATGACGTGCTGGCCGTCGTTGTGCGCATGTGAAGGGGAGGATGTGAGGCTGTAGCAGTGTGCATGTGCAAGGCGGCCTGCCGTGCCGGCGGATGAGGAGCGAGCGGAGAGAGGAGCCCCGGACATGGATATACGGATGGCGGGCGGAGACTGAAATTGGCAGACAGGGAGAGAGAGAGAGAGAGAGGGGGGCCCGCCCTGAGTTGAACGGCAGGTGTCCTGCCTTGGCCGGAGGCCACCTAGATTTCGAGGCCCTAGGCTTCAACCTATGAGGTAAATCCGGCTCTGTGAGGCCCCCCTAGATCTCGAGGCCCTAAGCTTAAGGTTGTCAAGCTTATACGGAAATCCGGCCCTGACTGTTCTGATTCTACAACTTACATCATTATGGACATTGGACCTTTTCTCTGGCATTTTCTGGTATTTTCTGGTATTTCATCTAATAGCTATATTACTAAAAGTAAGATCTTGACTACTTTTGACTCACTGCGATATGATTTCCGAGAGAACGGCAACACTTACGGCCGTCATTTTTGGCTACCTTGCTCAGAGCCCCCCTCCGCCGGACTGGACCAGAGGATTTTTGCCATCGATGAAAAATCAGAGACATATTAATGTTTTAAAAATTGTTGCCATTCATAGAAACATAGAAAATAGGTGCAGGAGTAGACCATTCGGCCCTTCGAGCCTGCACCGCCATTCAATATGATCATGGCTGATCATCCAACTCAGTATCCTGTACCTGCCTTCTCTCCATACCCCCTGATCCCTTTAGCCACAAGGGCCACATCTAACTCCCTCTTAAATATAGCCAATGAACTGGCCTCAACTACCTTCTGCGGGAGTGAATTCCAGAGATTCACCACTCTCTGTGTGAAAAATGTTTTCCTCATCTCAGTCCTAAAAGATTTCCCCCTTATCCTTAAACTGTGACCCCTTGTTCTGGACTTCCCCAACATCGGGACCAATCTTCCTGCATCTAGCCTGTCCAACTCCTTAAGAATTTTGTAAGTTTCTATAAGATCTCAATCTTCTAAATTCTAGCGAGTACAAACCGAGTCTATCCAGTCTTTCTTCATATGAAAGTCCTGACATCCCAGGAATCAGTCTGGTGAACCTTCTCTGTACTCCCTCTATGGCAAGAATGTCTTTCCTCAGATTAGGACCAAAACTGTACGCAATACTCCAGGTGTGGTCTCACCAAGACCCTGTACAACTGCAGTAGAACCTCCCTGCTCCTATACTCAAATCCTTTTGCTATTAATGCTAACATACCATTCGCCTTCTTCACTGCCTGCTGCACCTGCATGCCTACTTTTAATGACTGGTGTACCATGACACCCAGGTCTCGTTGCATCTCCCCCTTTCCTAATCGGCCACCATTCAGATAATAATCTACTTTCCTGTTTTTGCCACCAAAGTGGAGAACCTCACATTTATCCACATTATACTGCATCTGCCATGCATTTGCCCACTCACCCAGCCTATCCAAGTCACCTTGCAGCCTCCTAGCATCCCCCTCACAGCTAACACTGCCACCCAGCTTCGTGTCATCCACAAACTTGGAGATGTTGCATTCAATTCCCTCGTCCAAATCATTAATATATATCGTAAATAGCTGGGGTCCCAGAACTGAGCCTTGCGGTACCCCACTAGTCACTGCCTGCCATTGTGAAAAGGACCCGTTTACTCCTACTCTTTGCTTCCTGTCTGCCAGCCAGTTCTCTATCCACATCAATACTGAACCCCCAATACCGTGTGCTTTAAGTTTGTATACTAATCTCTTATCTGGGACCTTGTCGAAAGCCTTCTGAAAGTCCAGATATAACACATCCACTGGTTCTCCCTTATCCACTCTACTAGTTACATCCTCGAAAAATTCTATAGGATTCGTCAGACATGATTTACCCTTCATAAATCCATGCTGACTTTGTCCAATGATTTCACCACTTTCCAAATGTGCTGCTATCCCATCTTTAATAACTGATTCTAGCAGTTTCCCCACTACCGACATTAGACTAACTGGTCTGTAATTCCCCGTTTTCTCTCTCCCTCCCTTTTTAAAAAGTGGTGTTACATTAGCTACCCTCCAATCCTCAGGAACTACTCCAGAATCTAAAGAGTTTTGAAAAATTATCACTAATACATCCACTATTTCTGGGGCTACTTCCTTAAGTACTCTGGGATGCAGCCTATCTGGCCCTGGGGATTTATCGGCCTTTAATCCATTCAATTTACCTAACAACACTTACCGGCTAACCTGGATTTCACTCAGTTCCTCCATCTCATTTGACCCCCGGTCCCCTGCTATTTCCGGCAGATTATTTATGTCTTCCTTAGTGAAGACAGAACCAAAGTAGTTATTCAATTGGTCTGCCATGTCCTTGTTCCCCATGATCAATTTTCCCGTTTCTGACTGCAAGGGACCTACATTTGTTTTAACTAATCTTTTTCTCTTCACATATCTATAAAAGCTTTTGCAGTCAGTTTTTATGTTCCCTGCCAGTTTTCTTTCATAATCTATTTTCCCTTTCCTAATTAAGCCCTTTGTCCTCCTCTGCTGGTCTCTGAATTTCTCCCAGTCCTCTGGTAGGCTGCTTTTTCTGGCTAACTTGTACGCTTCATCTTTTGTTTTGATACCATCCCTGATTTCCCTTGTTATCCACGGATGCACTACCTTCCCTGATTTATTTTTTTGCCAAACTGGGATGAACAATTGTTGTAGTTCATCCATGCAGTCTTTAAATGCCTTCCATTGCATATCCACCGTCAAACCATTAAGAATCAATCGCCAGTCTATCTTGGCCAATTCACGTCTCATACCCTCAATGTTACCTTTCTTTAAGTTCTGGACCCTTGTTTCTGAATTAACAATGTCACTCTCCATCCTAATGAAGAGCTCAACCATATTATGGTCACTCTTGCCCAAGGGGCCACGCACAACAAGACTGCTAACTAACCCTTCCTCATTACTCAATACCCAGTCTAGAATAGCCTGCTCTCTCGTTGGTTCCTCTACATGTTGGTTTAGAAAACTATCCCGCATACATTCCAAGAAATCCTCTTCCTCAGCACCCTTGCCAATTTGATTCACCCAATCTATATGTAGGTTGAAGTCACCCATTATAACTGTTTTACTTTGTTGCACGCATTTCTGATTTCCTGTTTGATGCCATCCCCAACTCCACTACTACTGTTAGGTGGTCTGTACACAACTCCCACTAGCGTTTTCTGCCCCTTAGTTTTTCGCAGCTCTACCCATATCGATTCCACATCCTCAAAGCTAATGTCCTTCCTTTCTATCGCGTTAATGTGCTCTCTAACCAGCAACGCTACCTCACCTTCTTTCCCTTTCTGTCTATCCCTCCTGAATATTGAATATCCCTGGATGTTCAGCTCCCAGCCTTGGTCACCCTGGAGCCATGTCTCCGTGATCCCAACTATATCATAGTCATTAATAGCTATCTGCACATTCAACTCATCCACCTTTTTACGAATGCTCCTTGCATTGAGACACAAAGCCTTCAGGCTTGTTTTTACAACACTCTTACCCCTTATACTATTATGCTGAAAAGTGGCCCTTTTTGATTTTTGCCCTGGATTTCCCGGCCTGCCACTTTTACTTTTCACCTTGCTACCTATTGCTTCTACCCTCATTTTACACCCCTCTGTCTCTACACTCACACATTTAAGAAACCCTTTCCCTTTAACTCTATCCTCCACTATCCCATTCGACACCCCACCCCCCTTATTCAGTTTAAAACCACCCGTGTAGCAGTGGCAAACCTGCCTGCCAGAATGCTGGTCCCACACCTGTTAAGATGCAATCCGTCCCTTTTGTACAGTTCACCCTTACCCCAAAACAGATCCCAGTGATCTAAGAATCTAAATCCATGCCCCGTGCACCAGTTCCTCAGCCACACGTTAAGGTCCCGTATCTCCCTGTTCCTGCTCTCGCCAGCACGAGGAACTGGAAGCAAACCGGAGATAACAACCCTGGAGGTCCTGCTTTTCAGCATTTTTCCGAGCTCTCTAAAGTCAAGCTGCAGAATATTCATCCCCTTCTTTCCGACATCGTTTGTGCCGACATGCACTACCACTTCCGGATGTTCACCTTCGCCCTTGAGGATTTTCTGCACTCTGTCCGTGACATCCTGGATCCTGGCACCAGGAAGGCAGCACACCATCCTTTCATCCCGTCTGTTGCCGCAGAAACCCCTGTCCGTACCTCTCACAATGGAGTCTCCCACTACAATGGCATTGCCTGCCTTAGGCCTTTTTGGTTTTGGCTCAACAGCCCTATTCGCATCGCAAGCCAGTCCGCCGCTCAGTGTAAACACGTCTTCTGTCCCGACAGCTTCTAAGTGGTTGAACCTGTTCACAAGAGGTACAACACCCGGGGACGTTGGCATTCCATGCTTCCCTCCCTTTCTCACTGTCTCCCACCTTCTCTCTTCCAGTACCTTAGGTGTAACAATCTTACTGTAGGACTTGTCGAGGAACGACTCCGTTTCTCGGACGAACCGGAGGTCATCCACTTGCTTCTCCAGTTCCCCAACACAGTCCTTCAGGAGCTCTACCTGGATGCACTTCTCGCATTTGTAGCAGCCAGAGGCACCAGCGGTGTCCTTGTCCTCCCACATACTGCAAGCATCGCACTGAATCAGCTTGCCTGACATCTCCTTCTTTCGTCTCTACCTCTCAAGCGTATTGCATGGTCTCCTCTCCTCAGAAGACTCTTGAGCCAAAGACTCACACTTTACTCACTCACGGCCGCTCACTCACGGCCGCTCCCTAAGAGCAGTCTTGCTTAAATTGACTGATAAATTGCCTGATTTACCAATTTACAACCAAATTCCTCAGTTTTCAACTGTTTTCCCGGCACTGACTCACTTCTCTCCTCCCACTCGGGCTAGAGCCAATCAGTCTTATCTCTTGCTAAACTCCTCCTGCTGTTGCTCCCAAATTCTATCTGCTGCCCCTGCTGGTGGGAGGGGGGAGGGATTATAAAACCCGGAAGTGGTGTGCCTCACTCAGTCTCTGCAAGATGGAGGAAGCAAGAGGGTCACGTCTCTCTGAACAACACTGAACACATGTCTACTCAACTGTGAGTGCCCTTAATGTGGTTTGAAAATGAAAATATGGTTGGTTTTAAGTAAAACAACACTGCAAATGGTTGTTTGGGGGGTTTGTATTGAAGTAAAAAGGCACTGCAAATAGTTGTCTGGGTTGAAGTAAAAAGGCACTGCAAAGGGTTGTTTGGGGGGTTTGGGTTGAAGTAAAAAGGCACTGAAATGGTTGTTTGGGGGGTTTAGGTTGAAGTAAAAAGGCACTGCAAATGGTTGTTTGGGGGGTTTGGGTTGAAGTAAAAAGGCACTGCAAATGGTTGTTTGGGGGATTTGGGTTGAAGTGAAAAGGCACTGCAAATGGTTCTTGGGGGTTTTGGGTTGAAGTAAAAAGGCACTGCAAAGGGTTGTTTGGGGGTTTTGGGTTGAAGTGAAAAGGCACTGCAAATGGTTGCTTGGGGCTTTTGGGTTGAAGGAAAAGACACTGCAAATGGTTGTTTGTCTAAACTTGACAACTTCCCGTTTGCACTATATTGATTTTAGATAAAACGCTACCACTTGCCTCTGTGATTTTTGGCCATCTTACACAGTCCCCCTCCGCTCATCAGGTGCAGAGGATTCTTCCCATCAATGAAAAATAAAAGTGTTATTAGTGTTTAAAAAATGTTGAGAATCTCTCTCCTGTCAATCACGCCATGAAGGCCACACCTTTTCCGGTGGGAGGGGGACAGATTATAAAACCCGGAAGTGTGCGTGTGGCTCAGTCTCTTCATGATGGGGGAGGGAGAGGTCACGACTTTGTCTGAGCTGTGAATCAACTGAACACACTAAATGTCTACTGAACTGTGAGTGTGGTGTTTTGTGTGGTTTTATAGTGGTTTTATGGAGGTTTCACCCTGCATGAAATGGTATAAAACTGCATTTGAATGTGGTGTTGTTGCATCCTGCATGAAATGGTATAAAACTGCATTTGAATGTGGTGTTGTTGCACCCTGCATGAAATGGTATGAAACTGCATTTGAATTTAGTGGCATTGCACCTTCTTGAAATGGTATTCAATTTCAATTCAACTTTTTTGTCATTGCACAAATACAAGTATAGGTACAACGAAATGCAGTTTAGCGTCTGGTCATAGTCATAGTGCAAGATAGTAGAAGTAAAAATAAAAATACAAAGTTGGCATACAATAAAAATTAAAAAAAATACTGGTTAACAATGTGTGGATTGTGGATGAATTAAAACTGATACATAGGCAGATAACTGTATACAAGTGGGAGAGTCTGAGGATGGTTAGCATTGGGATTCCGAGTTCAGCAGTGTAATGGTGTTGTTGAAAAAGCTGTTCCTCAGCCTGCTTGTGCGAGACCTGAGGCTCCTGTACCGCCTCCCTGATGGGACGAGGGCAAACAGTCCATGGTTAGGGTGAGAGGGGTCCTTGATGATTTTCCCGGCCCGTCGCAGACACCGTTTTCGGTGGAGGGCATCCATGGCAGGGAGCGGGGCACCGATGATTTGCTGAGCGGTTTTCACCACCCGTTGCAGTGCCTTCCTGTCAGCTGCGGTGCAGCTGCTGTACCATACCGTGAAGCAGGTGGTCAGGATGCTTTCGATGGTACAGCGCTTGAAACTGCACTTGAATTTGGTAGCCTTGCACCCTGCTTGAAGTGGTATGAAACTCCACTTGAATTTGGTGGCCTTGCACCCTGCTCAAAGTGGTTGGAAACTGCACTTGAATTCGGTGGCCTTGCAACCTGCTTAAAGTGGTAGGAAACTGAACCTGAATTTGGTGGCCTTGCACCCTGCTTGAAGTGGTATGAAACTGCACTTGAATTTTGTGGCCTTGCACCCTGCTCGAAGAGGTAAGAAACTGCACTTGAATTTGGTGGCCTTGCACCCTGCTTGAAATGGTAGAAAAATGGATTTGAATTTGGTGACCTTGCACTCTGCTTGAAATGGAATTTCAAGGAATAGTCGTGAGTCAACTGCCAGCCCACCAACCGTGAGTGAGCTGCCACCCCAATAATCCATTTGGCCCACAATGTCCATACTAGCCCTCTGGAGCCCAGTAGTTCCTGCAGCCAACAACACCCATGCCAGCGCTCCAGAAAGCCCCTCCCCCCCACCCCCCCTCCCTCACTGGCCACCAATATTGGAATTGGTGGAGAGGTGGAACATTGCGTCGGGGGACCAGCCCTCCCGTGTGATCATAGGACCCAATGGGTCCCACATAGTCTAGTATTTTCTGATAATCTTATCTAATATATTGGACAGGAGACAATCAAAATCTTTTCACTGCACCTCAGTGCACATGACAATAATAAAGCTAAACTTAAACCCATGGTGTAGTTAAGATAACACAAGCAAATAGTCTGGCCTTAGTTAGAACATAGAACAGTACAGCACAAAAACATGTCTTTCGGCCGGTGCCGAACATGATGCCAACCAACTCTTATCTGCCTACGCATAGTTCAGTTTAGATTAATACCACGTGTACTAAGTTACAGTGAAAAGCTTTTGTTGCTTGCTAACCAGTCAGTGGAAAGACAATACAGGAATACAAGTGAATTGTTTACATTGTATACTTTAGATACATGATAACGGAATACCGTTTATTGCAAGTTAAAGCCAGTAAAATCCGATCAAAGATTGTCCGAGGGTCTCTAATTTTGGTAGGATGATTCAGTTAATTCATATCTTATGCCAACCCAAAGTTCTCTTACATGCTACTATCGTGTCTGCCTCAATTTTCATCCTTGGCAGCGCATTCCAGGCACTGTCCACCCTCTGTGTAAAAACTTGCCACACGCATATCCTTTAAACTTTGCCTCACCCATCCTTAAAGCTACTGTATGCCTTCTAATATTTGATTTTTCTATCCTGGTGAATAGGTCCTATCTATATCTTTTATAATTTTTTATCAACTATCAGGTCTAAGTTCTGGACTTTCCATGTGTTTTCAGACACCCCCTCCCTCATTCATCTATTGGAGTTGTCACATTCTTGATTCAAGGCATTATGTATCCATCCAGTTGACACTAGAAGTAGAACATATCCAACTCCATGAAACGTATTAGACTGCAGATGCTTAAAGAATTACAAAAACAAAGTGCTGGAGGATAGACACAAAATGCTGGAGTAATTCAGGCAGCATCTCTGGAGAGAAGGAATGGTAGACGTTTTGAATCAAGACTCTTTTTCAGACTGAGAGTCGGGGAGAGGGAGACTAGAGATTTGGAAAGTTTCAAAGAGAATGTAAGGTGCGAAAACAACAGATCAAAGCAGACAATGATAAGGAAATGTAGAATGGTTTATTGTTGGCAGGACAGTGAAACTAGTCGGGGAACTAGGGTGGGGGAGAGACGGAGAGAGAGGGAAATCAAGTTAGAGAAATCAAAATTACTACCACTGGTTTGTAAGCTGCCCAAGCGAAATGTGAGGTGCGGTTCCTTCAATTTGCATTAGGCCTCACTCTGACAGGGGAGGAGGCCCATGACCGGAAGGTCAGTGTGGGAATGGGAGTTAAAGTGATTAGCAACCGGGAGATCAGATAGGTCCAGGGGGCTGAGCGGAGGTGTTCAGAACCTATCCAGATAAGACTAAAGGGATGGCCTCCACTGAGTCAGGGATAAAGGATAATTATTCAGAAGAAAAGAAAATACTGACTGATATGTAAAGTGGAGTTTTAATAATACTTCAGATTTTACAAGTATCCAATATAAAGTGGTTAATTTTCTCTGTTGCATTATCGTCACAGAAATGAAAATTAAAAAAATAATTTATCTCCTCCATTCACTAAATGGATAAGATTGTACATGAATATTTCTGTAAAAAATTGGCATGAGATGAATTTTTGTTCATATTTTCATAAAAGATTCTAATTGCAAAAAATGTGCAATATTTAATCCAGAAAAATTAAAGCAGAAACTGCCTGGGTTTATTTTCATTTAATTGTAGTCAATGTAAATGTGGCATGAAATGATCCTCAACTTTGTGAGACAGAAATAACCCTTTAGGCTTTATTTTGGAAAGCGGAATAAAAGAGTCGCAAACTTGAAAATTATTTAAAAAATGAACAAATTAGGATTGTAAATGTGCTAACTGAACAGCCATAGCAAATATTAGTCAGAGAATTGTAACTTTAATTTCCTAAAATATAACTAATCTTACACTTGTGGGGGGATGTTCTTTGTGTTTAAGACTCTCATTGGTGTTATGTCTGTATTCTTTTGTGTACTGCAAAATGGCAAAAAGCATTTCACTCTATTACACCTCGGTGTATGTGAATGTGACTAATAAAAACCTTTGAATACTTTGAACATTGTAATTAAGTTCCAATGACAGCTATTAGATTCATGCGTGGAATTAATTTTACATTGACTGTGACATGCTCTATGTAAAGAATAAGGTAGTTTGCCCAGATCATTCTTTTATTCAGTTTTTCTTCTCTTTCAGTATCAAGGCCATCCCTCAGTACAGCAAATGTACCCCCAACCCCTGTAGTTGTGGACGGAGTCTTCACCCATATCTTCTCCGCTTCCTGCAACTCTGTGCTCTTCCCAGACAGGTCTGTGATAGAATTACTCCAGCACTTTGTGTCCAGAGATTATGTCTGACCCACTGAGTTACTCCAGCACTTTGTGTCCAGAGATGATGTCTGACCCACTGAGTTACTTCAGCACTGTGTGTCCAGAGATGATGTCTGACCCACTGAGTTACTCCAGCACTTTGTGTCTGGAGATGATGCCTGAGTTGAGAAGGGTGATGGGGGAACCTCATTGAAACTTACCGAATAGTGAAAGGCCTGGATAAAGTGGATGTGGAGAGGATATTTCCACTAGTGGGAGAGTATAGCACCAGGGGGGCATAGCATGAATATAAGGACGTACTTTTAGAAAGGACATGAGGAGGAATTTCTTCAGACAGAATCTGTGGAATTAATTGCCACAGACGGCTGTGGAGGCCAAGTCATTGGGTATTTGTAATGTGGACATTGGCAGATACTTGATTAGTGAGTGTTTCAACGGTTATGGGGAGAGGACAGGTGAATGGGGTTGAGAGGGATAGATAGATCAGCCATGATTGAATTTGTCAAGACAAAGGCTGTGTCATTGCAAGGATTCATGGATAAAGTGGACTGAGAAACGTTTCACGGGGTGCTATGATGGGTTAATTTCAAGAACATTGATGATGCTGTTGCAATGGATAAGATTGCATGAATCCTAGGCAACAGAGTCTGTTACAAAGCTTCTGTTGTTTACAGAGTTACTGGTAGGGTTAATTCAATGGTTTGGTTATTGTGGCACTTAATACCTAGCACAAGGAACTTCCAGATCACTTTGATGCACAATTCTGCCATTCTTATGTAGACTCCATTGCAAAATCACCATCAAAACCATTCACATAATGCGCTGCCTTATGAAGACGCCTTCTCATCATCAAAGGTCATCACCATCCATGTAAGGCTCACTCCTCACTTCCTTCGGGCAGGAAGTACAGAAACCCAAAGCCCCACACCACAAGGTTCCGAAATAACTACTTTCCTACAACTATCAGGTCCTTGCCCTGACTGGTACATCCCTAATCCTACCATCAATGATAAACTATGGACACTATACCACTATAGACTTGCTTTCTAATGGCATATTTTTGCATTAACATCTTGATTTTTTCACTATAATTTTCTTCTCACTGTCTTGTAAAATGTATGTATACTTTGAGTATAATACTGTCTATATAATAATATATGTGTTTGCGTGTTGTCTGAATTTATGTACTGGTGATGCTGCAGCAGACAACATTTTCATGATATCTCTACCTCATTATACTTGTGCATAAGCTTGACTGGATCAATTGCATGTGCTAAATATGTACTTCAAAGATCGTTCAAGGTGCTGGATTAAAATGTCCCAATTATATATTGATACCAATCAGGAACATCTCTTGTTCATTGTGTAAGCCAAATACTGGGTGAACTATAGTGGATGATCAGCCATGATCATATTGAATGGCGGTGCAGGCTCGAAGGGCCGAATGGCCTACTCCTGCACCTATTTTCTATGTATCTATGTAACTAATACGATACAAGTGACCTGCATTCAATCCTGACCTCTGGTACTGTCTGAGTGGGATTTGTACATTCTCCTGTGACTGAAAGGGTTTTCCCTGAGTACTGCTGTTTCCTGCCACATCCCAAAGTTGCACAGGTTGATAGCTTAATTGGATGCTGTAAATGTCAGGTGCATGTAGGTAAGTGGTAGGATCTTGGGGGAATTGTTGTGAACGTGGGGAGAATAGGTTACAGGGAACATAAGGGTGGAATTAGATTGCCCGATGAATCAATTAGCCTTCCACAATGCCATGAAGAAATGTGCACTATGGAATCTCTCATAGTTTGTAGGCTTGTTAACAAATCTACTATATTTTCTGCCTGCCATTATTACTGTGGTACCTCGAGAACTGCGTTTTCTATCACCGCCCACTTGGTTACCAAGCTGCTCCTGCATAAAACAACAACATCCTAAACCCATCATTACTGTTGCACAAGGTAGACACAAAAAGCTGGACTCACTCAGCGGGACAGGCAGCATTTCTGGAGAGAAGGAATAGGTAACATTTCGGGTTGAGACCCTTCTTCACAATAATGTTGCATGTAAACGGGTTGTGGACACCATTGTGTTGCTATTTATTATTACAAATAACAACGAATGAGTTCAAAATACACCGTTCTTCGTAACAGATTATTAACACTCAAACATCAGCAGTAGATGGTGGAATTATATTTTAAAAGTCATACCACAGAGCGCATGACACAGAACGCCACAGAAGATCCTTCTTCCCTGTGGCTATCAAACTGTACAACTCCTCCCCCTTCTGTCGTGGGGTAGACTGATTCCCATCTCCCCACCTTAAGCTTTGCACATTTCCAATCCTTTCAACTCGTCACTTTAATTTCATGTTTCATGTATCTTGTGTTTTTATAACTGTAGGCAGACCAATTTCCCTCCTGGGATAAATACATTTCTATCGCATCATATTGTATCGTATATACGGTTTGTAAAGATGCACTCGCATTCATATGCACACACCTCTAAAGAATTAGGAGTCAAGCTGGCTCTCTATTAAATGCTTCCATGCACACTTATTGAATGGAATTGCACAGTGTTGATCCCTTGAAACTCTTGCTGAGTTTGTAGGGGTCAGATGGTCCAACGGTTGGTTCTTGCCTTAGCCTGTATGACTGCAATGACAGTCATTTACAAACGTGTGTGGGGGTAGGGTAATGCCTGGCAAACAGTGGCAGTAGTGGATGAATATTCATGCTTTTAGAACTGGACTGTCCTACTGTGAGTGTGAATGTATCAGTGACTGTAATGTATAAAGAGCCAGTGATGGGAAAATGCCCATATATCCTGCTGCTCTTGGCTTGCAGTCTTTTTTGTGTCACAGATGCTGTTGGATCTTTTCTGCCAATAGATATGGTAGCCTCTTCAGCTGAAATTATTCTCTACAGAGTACAGAACATCTTCATGTTCTGGTAACAGTTCTCCTGATGTGTGGCAGCTTCTCTATAAAGGGTGAGAACTAGATCTAATTTTGCCCTGGGTTAAGATTTCCAAGGTTCGTAAAACAGCATGCATGGCGAGATAAGGACTAGAGATCAAAGATCATAGCTCTGCTGTGATCTTTGCTAGAGATAATCATTTGTGAGAATGGCTGTCTTTGAGACTATGAATGCAAGCAAATAGAATGTATTGTGAAGTTCCTGCTTGACTTCAGCTGCATCACAAAATAATAAAGGGGAGTATTTTAAATATGGATTTTTGTCTTTTTGGTTGCAAAAAATATTTTTAACTGTTGCAGTGTCTGTTAACAACAAAGAAGAACTTTAGACACAAAATGCTGGAGTTTGAAGAAGGGTCTCGACCCCAAACATCACCCATTCCTTCTCTCAAGAGATGCTGCCTGTCCTGCTGAGTTACTCCAGCAATTTGAGTGTATCTTGAATTGAATTGAATACCTTTATTTGTCATTCAGACCTTTCGGTCTGAACGAAATGCTGTTGCCTGCAGCCATACATGTAATAATAACAAAACACAATAAACACAAATTAACATCCACCACAGTGAGTTCACCAAACACCTCCTCACTGTGATGGAGGCAAAAGTCTTAGAGTTACTGTCTCTTCCCTCCTCTTCTCCCTCTGCGCCGAGGCGATACCCCACCGGGCGATGGCGGCCCAGGGGGTGGTCGAAGCTGCCCGCAGCTGTTGCAACGGGTGCTCCGGAAAACAGGCACCAGCCAGTGACCTGCGAGCTCCCGACATTGTCCTCCACCGGCCCGCGGCCGAGCCCAGGATCCAGGTCGCCGCCGCCTCAGCCGCCGTAGCACCGTCTCCGCTCCGCACCGGGCCGCCCACAAGGCAGCGTCTCAGCCCCGCACCAGGCTGCTCACACGGGAGCACCTTCCAGCCGGTAGCCGTGCCGGCCGCACAGGTGTGTCTCAGCTCCGCACCAGGCCGCTCGCTCGGGAGCGCCTTCCAGCCAGTAGCCGTGCCGGCCGCACAGGAGTGTCTCAGCCCCGCGCCGTCCGCCCTCACCGGAGCGCCGAGTCATGCCGCTACCCGGACGTCGCCACAGCTCGAAGACGGCCAGCCTCGCGTTGGTGAGTCCTGGCTGGCTCTACCTCCGGACCCTCGAGGTCGGTCGCAGGTTGGAGGCCGCCAGCTCCGCCATTAGGCCTCAGCGCAGACGGGGGAAGAGAAGGGGGATACGACAAAAAGTCGCATTCCCCCGAAGGGAGAGACAGAAAGCTCTGTTTCACCCTCCCCCCACACACATAACACCACCTAATAACCAAAAAAATTACTAAACTAGACAAAAAAAACCGACATAAAAAGTAAAAACAGACAGACTGCAGGCGAGCCGCAGCTGTATCACAGCGCCGCCATCTTCAATGTAAACCAGCATTTGTAGTTCCTTCCTACACAAAGAACTACACTTTTAAGGGTCCATGCGTGGAAAGGGCTTGCCCCAATTTGTGTCAATCATTCTAAATCATGTTAACGTTGATCTTCAGTGCATCAATTCTGATTCTCTTAGCTCCAGGGACCTGTGGCTCACGGGTTCCCTCTGTAGCCATTTGGGTTTTTCAATTTTCTCCTACAGCCCAAATGAGTTGATCGGTTAACTGGCTATACTGTAAATTACCCCATGGTTCAGGTTAGTAGCAAAATGAATTATTGGAGAGTTGGTGGGCATGTGTGATAAGAAGTTCAGGAGTGCAGTGACATAAGGAGAAGGGGGAATGGGATGAGCGGGATAACTTTTCTGGGAGCGAGCAGGAACCTGATGGGCTGTCAGGCAGTAGGAAGGAATTGCGGACGCACTGAAGATGGACACAAAATACCGGAGTAACTCAGCGGGACAGACAGTATCTCTGGAGAGAAGGAATGGGTGACCTTTTGGGTCAAGAACCCAAGACCAGAAACATCACCCATTCCTTCTATCCAGAGAAGCTGCCTGGCCTTGATCAATGTTATTGTAAGTTCAAGTTCAAGTTCACATTTATTGTCACTTGCACTAATTGGTACACTGATATTTGAGTTACCATACAGCCATACGAATAAAAAGACACAATACACAATAGTTCATGATCACCTTGCAATACCCCTTTTAGCAGGCACCGATACTTTGCAGGCCAAAATAGTTTGTTGTTGACAAGGAAACAAAGACGTGAACACAACTGTGTCTTCATCATTGGAGCTGCTATAGAAATGGTCGACAATTTCAAGTTCCTCACCAATCAAGTCATCAGCAATCTAACACCCTTCACATGGACCAAGATTGGACATCAGCATATTTACTTTCTTAGGTGTCTCAGAGGTTTCCACACATCCACATGCATTCTCTTGAACTTCTTCAGATACCCTCTCAAAGATATTCTGACCGGAATGTACATTAACCAACCAAACTTTCAGAGAGTGGTGAACACTACCCAGTCCATTACAGACTTCTTTCGATCCATTCCATCTTTGTGTGTGTTGCATTAGGATTACTGGAAGTATCATCAAATTTGCCTGTCACCCGAGACATTCCCTTTTCTCTCTGCTACCTTCTTTGTAAAGATACAAGAGTTGGAATGCTCAGACATCCAGACTTAAGAATAGCTTCTTTCTCCCACTCCTGAACCGAATACTTCTTTCACATGACATTTCTGGAGATGTTGGCATGCACTCCTACCTCATTCAGTTATTCTGTTAATGTATTAGAAGTGGCAGGCTTCCTGCCAGGCCATGTGGCAGAAGGCTTCCCGTTTGCTAGGTGGGAACGGGAACCTGGTGTGACTTGGGTGGGGGAGGGATGGAGAGAGAGGGAAGGCCAGGGTACTTGAAGTTAGAGAAATCAATATTCATTCCACTGGGCTGTAAGCTGACCAAGCAACATATCAGATGCTGTTCCTCCAATTTGCGTTTAGCCTCACTCTGACAATGGAGGAGACCTTCAACAGAAAGGTCAGTGTGGGAATGGGAGGGGGAATTCAAGTTTTTGGGAACTGGGAGATCAGGTAGGTCCAGGCGGACTGAGCGGAGGTGTTCAGCGAAACGATCGCCCAGTCTACACTTGGTTTCACCAATGTATAAGATTCCACATCTTCGACAACAGATACATTAGATGACGTTGGAGGAGGTGCAAGTGAACCTTTGCCTAACCTGAAAGGACTGTCAGGGTCCGCGGACAGAATCGAGGGAGGAGGTATAGGGACAGGTGTTGCATCTCCTGTGGTTGCAGGGGATGGTACCTGGGGAAGGGATGGTTCGGGTGTGAAGGGATGAGTTCACCCGGGAGTTGCAGAGGGAATATTTTCTGCAAAAGGTGGAAATAGGTGGAGATGGGAAGATTCGTGGTTGGAGGTGTCGAAAATGTCAGAGGATTATGTAATGTATGCGATGGCTGATGGGGTGGAAGGTAAGGACTAGGGGGACTCTACCGAGGAGGGTCTCATCTAATTATATATTGCCACCTCTGCTTTATTTATTTAGTGGACTACTGAATTCAACTCACAATATATGTTTCACATGTCTATTATTTTAACCTCCCTTACTTATACATTGAGCAACTACGGTGGTTAAGAATCACAAATTTTGCAACATGTAATTATTCTACAGCACGCAAAATAATATTTTTATCCCATTTCTATCAACAGTGATGAAGGGCAAGCTTTATTTGCATCTTATACTTTTTTGATAAATCCATTTCACAAAAAGATCAGCAGTTGTTTAATTCAAAAGTTATTGGGACCACAAAACATGATCAAAATCTCTCAAAATAAATTAACGGGAATTAATTTATGTTATGTAGCATCTGTCTGTATCAACATGATTTGTAAGATGCTGTAGTGTAGTGTAATGCAAATTTCAAGGCAAATGTACCCATCCAGGATGAGATAGGTCATGATTCTCCTGTTTAGTTTAGGTTAGTGGTTTGAGATATTGCACGGAAATAGGCCCTTCGGCCCATCGAGTCCGCACCGACCAGCGATCCCCACACATTAGCACTATCCTACACATGCTAGGGACAATTTACACATACACTAAGCCAATTAACCTACAAACCTGTATGTCTTTGGAGTGTGGCAGGAAACCGAAGATCTCGGAGAAAACCCACGCAGTCACGGGGAGAACATACAAACTCCATACAGACAGCACCCGTAGTTGGGATCGATCCCGGGTCTCCAGTGCTGCAAGCACTGTAAGGCAGCAACTCTACCGCTGCGCCACCGTGTCATTTTCATGTTGAGATTATTTTATACTTAAGTACCAGTACATGATTTGGCATATCAAAAATCATTTAATTCCCTAAAAGAGACAACATTCAAATATGAGACAAAAAAAAAATCTAATTCTCCGCATGAGTGTTCATAGCAAGCTATGATGGCACAGACATTGAAAAGAACTTCACGGTTGCTCTGACATGCAGATGATCGTGTATGCAAGAATAGTTAATCCATCCAGATATCATCTGACTGGTATTACTTTGATATGCTAACATGGTAGACCATGTTAAATATGTCACTGGTTATCTTGTTTTGTTTCCCTTTCTCAATCTATGTCTTATTCTTTACTCTATTAATAGCAGACGCATCTTCCACACAGACAACATCTGCACTGTAGTACAATACTCAAATGGATGTTGTTCACACATATGCCAGTGCAATTATCTGGCTACTGAAACATGGGGGTCAGAAAGCCATTAGGACCAGGGCTATTAGAGTCATAGAGTGATACAGCGTGGAAACAGGCCCTCCGGCCCATCTTGCCCACACCGGCAAACATTTCCCAGCTACACTAGTCCCACCTGCCACATTTGGCCCATACCCCTCCAAACCTGTCTATTCTTACACATGCAATAATTGGTGTGCTGTAGTTAAGAAGATGAATCTTGGGCTTATGTGTTTTATTGCTTCTCAATTCCATAAACACCTAAATTGATAGGATACTTTGCATACGTTAAAGTAACTAGTTCAGTATTGAGCAGAGTAATATATTTCTGCAAGAAAGAAAGACTTACAGGAATAGGAAAATAGGAGCGTGCTATTTACAGTAACTCAAGTTTACTCTCACATTTAATAAGATTATAACTGATCTGGACCTAACTCTCATTTTCAGCCAGACATGAAGCAAATTTTGACAATTTACTGGGAGGGGAGTGGAGGGGAGATCATAACAAAATGGAAAGTCCATGGTAGGATGCAAATGTGAGGGATTTAATGATGCAAAGGAGTGCAGGTGCAGCAGAAAAATGTGGATTGAGTACTCATGTTGCAGTTGTATAAGACGTTGGTTAGCCAAAAAAATGGAATATTGTGTTCAGTTCTGGGCACCATGTTATAGGAAAGATATTGTCAAGCTTGAAAGGGTTCAGAAAAGATTTACGAGGAAGTTGCCAGGACTAGAGGGTGCGGTTGAGTAGGCTGGGTCTCTATTCCATGGAGCGCAGGAGGATAAGGGAAAATCTTATAGAGGTGTACAAAATCACACTAGGAATAGATCAGGTAGATGCACAGAGTCTCTTGCCCAGAGTAGGGGAATCGAGGACCAGAGGACATAGGTTGAAGGTGAAGGGGAAGAGATTGAATAGGATTCCGAGGGGTAACATTTTTATACAAAGGGTGGTGGGTGTATGGAACAAGCTGTCAGAGGATGGAGTTGAGGGTGGGACTATCCCATCATTTAAGAGACAGTTAGGCAGGTACATGGATAGGACAGGTTTGGAGGGATATGGATCAAGCGCAGGCAAGTGGGACTAGTGTAACTGGGACATTGTTGTCCTCTGTGGTCAAGTTGGGCCAAAGGGCCTGTTTCCACACTGCATTACTCTATGACTCTATGACTAAGTAAAACCCAAGATATGGATTATGAAGAATAATTAGCTGAAAATAGTGAATACTGGGGGGAAAATAATGTGATTGTTAACTGAAATTGTTGAACTCTGTATTGTGTTCTGATGACTAATGTGTCCAGTCAGAAGTTGAGCTGCTGCTTCTCAAGCTTCAGTTGAGCTTGGTTGGATATACGGCTGTATAGAAGGCTGACATGTTAGTAATTTTGAAAATAGAAATGTCCGAGTGGGAAAGAAAGAGAAAATTAACATGATGAAAAACTGGAAGCACAAGCTTGTGGATTGTATGGAGGAGTTCTGCTAACCATGATCTCAACTGCATTTGGTCTCCCCAACATAGAGGTAATCAAATTGTAATCAGTATTTACAGTACAATAAATATGATAGCATTTAAAAACCCATGGTATAAAGCGGTTCTGACCCAAAATGTTGCCTATCCATTCCCTCCACTGATGCTGCCTGACGAGTTTAGTTTAGTTTAGTTTAATTTAATTTAGATTAGCTTAGTTTAGTATAATTTAATTTAGATTAGTTTTGTTTAGTTTAGTTTAATTTAGTTTGTTTAGTTTAGTTTAGTTTAATTTAGTTTGGTATAATTTAGTTTAGTTTAGTTTAGTTTAGAGATCAAAACTCCGTACAGATAGCATCCATAGTCAGGATCGAACCGGGATCTCTGGCGCTGTGAGGCAGCAACTCCACCCAGCGCCACTGTTTTCCACAGTGGTGAGTTATTCCAGCACTTTGTGTTTCGATACCATTAAATATATTGTGTTCAAGAAGGAACTGCAGATGCTGGAAGATCGAAGGTCTGAAGAAGGGTTTCGGCCCGAAACGTCACCTATTTCCTTCACTCCATAGATGCTGCTGCACCCGCTGAGTTTCTCCAGCATTTTTGTGTACCATTAAATATATTGTTCTCTTTGGATAAAGGATTTTACTTCGGAGTCACGTGAGTGACTACGTGAAGAAGGCCGTCATCCCACCTGGCGCATCATTATGTTGACTCGCCTTGCGCAAACAAGCCGACTGGCGGCAGCATTCGCGCTGTCCAGCGGTAAACTTACCTCTGGAATTTTTTTAACTTACCTCTGGAATTGCTTTTGTTTTGCAGGAAACTCATTTTCAGAGTTTGCCTGCTGGATTGGGGGCGAAGTCCGGATGGGTAAACCTCTATGGACCGCGGGAACCCCATCACGGAACAGAGGGAATCCCGGTCATGACCTCGGGGATACCCGGAAATGGAGCGGCACCGCGGCACCCGCTACAGAGACCACGGGGCCCGCCACCGAGACCGCAGCACCCGCTACAGAGACCGCGGGACCCGCTACAGAGACCACGGGACCCGCTACAAAGACCGCGGCAGTGTGGGTGGCGGTCAAAATTCAACTCACGAATCGCTGGCAATGGAGCCAGCAGCGTCGGACAGATGCCGACAGCACCTAGACAGCCTTTAAAGGTTAGTCAAGAAAATTGTATCTCCCTCTCTGCGGAGGGGAGTGCAGGGAAGAGGCCCAAACATTTAAACATATGGGTCAGAAGTCCAGTGGCAAACCCGTTTGGAGGGTTAGCCATTAAATTATATCTCCTCTCTGTGGAGAGGAGTGTAGGGAAGAGGCCCATTCATTAAAACAAAATGGGCCAGGAGTACCTAGGCAAACCCAATTGGAGGGTTAGCCACTATTTGATCTCTCGCTCTGAGGAAGGGTGCGCAAGGAGAAAGCCCGCAACAAGACGGGCCAGGAGGATTCCGGATGGAGAGTGTAAAGAAGTGAATCTGACACACTTGTAACTTTACTTTAACGCTTTAATAAACACACAGATTAAACATGATCCAGCACTAATTGTACGCAGTCTGTCACCGTGCTGGAGAGAGCCAGAGATAGGGAGAGAGAGTGTTATTATACTTGATAACTAAGGCATGGTTAGTGGTACTGAAGTAGCTATATTATTGGTTGCATGCATAAACCATCTACATCCTTCCCCTTAGAAATTGAAATTGAAATGGAGCCATGGCAGTGTGATTACATAAAATATGCGAATCTAAACAAAGTCGCCATAGCGAACAGGCGGCTTAACAATGCGACCCGAACGCGTGCGTACAGCGCCTTCCCCCCCCCCCATCGGAAAGAAGAGAAGGTGCAGCAGAAGCAGGCGAGAAGGTTAAAGCAGGAGGAGATGCAGCCGGAGCAGGAGAGACAGGAGGGGAGGGCGAACGTGCAGGAGGGGAGGCAAACCGTCCAGAACCTGGCGGCAACGGTGGAGGAGAACGCAACAAGTGAGGGGTCTGGGGCATGCAGGGATCAGCAGGAAAGCCGGCAGTGGCAGGCTGGAACCGCAGAGGTGGAGCATAAGGACCCGTAGGTGGAGGCTTCGGCTCATTCACAGCGAACAGGTGTTGACGGCTTCGACGATAGACAGTCCCTTCATAGTCCACCAGGTGAGAACGAGGTGAATCAGCCACACCAACCACGGTCGCGAGACGGGAATAGCCGGTGCTAGTCTGCATCCGAACGACTTGTCCGGGCCGTAGAGATGTCAGCGGTTGGCAGGACCTGTCGTGGGAACGCCATTGAACCTCATGCTTCTGTTCAATCCGCTGTTGGACAATGGCAGGCTCGAACATTTTGGGTACCAGGGTCTGTTGAGCGATCGGCATAGGTGGTCTGGTTGTCCTTGACATCAGACGCTGGGCAGGGGAACCCATGGTCGGGTCACGGGAGATGTTACGGAGGTTAAGTAAGCCCAGGTAGAAGTCGGAGTTAGACAGGCGAGACTGCTCAAGCAGACCCTTAGCACTCCGCACAGCTCGCTCGGCAAGGCCGTTGCTTTGTGGATACTCAGGGCTGCTGGTGTAGTGATGAAAGTTCCACCTGGCAGCGAAAGTTTTGAATTCGGTGCTGGTAAATTGTCGGCCATTGTCGGTTTGCAAGCGGACAGGGGCACCAAAAGTGGCGAAGTGCCTGCGCAGTCTGCTGATGACCATCTCGGAGGTGATTGAAGGAAGTAGGTCCACCTCGAACCAGTTGGAGTACGAGTCAACCAGGACGAGAAACTGCTTGCCCCGCCATTCGATTATGTCGGCAGCCAGCGATGTCCAGGGCATGGCAGGCGCCGGCTGCTGCAAAAGGGGCTGACGCTGCTGGTGCGGGGCGAGGTTGTTGCAGGTGGAGCAGGAGGAAACTCGGTCACTGATATATTTGGCCATACCAGGCCAGTAGAATTGTCCCTGAGCATGAGCAATAGTGGCATCGACCCCAGGATGGGGTGTAGTATAGATCATACAGAGAGGCTGGAACCACGACCTTGTGGCCCTTGACGATAACACCATCTTGGATCACCAGCTCATCACGGACCAGGAAGAACGGTTGGGCACCCGATGGCAAAGTTGTCCATCTGTCGGGCCAGCCGCGCTTAATAACAGCTGCAAGCTGCTGCAACGCAGGATCAGCGGCGATGTGTTCGATCAGGCACTGAAGCTGCCTGGTTGGGACAATGTTGATGTTTAGCACCAACAGGTTTTCTTGCTCGTAAGGGTGGCGGTCACAGGAGGCCCGTGGGGCATGAGATAACGTATCAGCCACATGCATTTCAGTGCCCTTTTTGTAAACTAGTTGGAAATCAAAACGCTGGAGCTGCAGCATCATGCGCTGCAGTCTGGCAGGGGCAACATGTATGGGCTTGTTAAGAATAGTCACTAATGGCTGGTGGTCGGTCTCGACCGTGAATCTGCTGCCGAAGAGGAAACTTTAAACTTGGAACAAGCAAACACAACCGCGAGAAGCTCCTTCTCGATCTGAGCATACCGTTGCTCCGTGTCGGTCATGGTCCGCGAGGCATACGAGACAGGTAACAACGATCCGTCATCAAAGAGCTGCAGGCAAGCAGCACCGAGTCCAAAACGGGAGGCATCACAGGTATCAACAATGGGACGGCGCAGGTGGACCTACTTCCTTCAATCACCTCCGAGATGGTCATCAGCAGACTGCGCAGGCACTTCGCCACTTCCGCTTGCAAACCGACAATGGCCGACAATTTACCAGCACCGAATTCAAAACTTTCGCTGCCAGGTGGAACTTTCATCACTACACCAGCAGCCCTGAGTATCCACAAAGCAACGGCCTTGCCGAGCGAGCTGTGCGGAGTGCTAAGGGTCTGCTTGAGCAGTCTCGCCTGTCTAACTCCGACTTCTACCTGGGCTTACTTAACCTCCGTAACATCTCCCGTGACCCGACCATGGGTTCCCCTGCCCAGCGTCTGATGTCAAGGACAACCAGACCACCTATGCCGACAACCTAAGCTGGTCAGCTTAGATTTCAGAAATTCGAAAGCCTGTTGGTGTTGTGGGAACGAGGACCAGGCAGTGTCTTTTTTGGTTAGTTGCCTCAGGGGCGAGCTCAGCTCACTGAGATTAGGTATAAACTTTCCGAGGTAATTGACCATGCCCAGGAAACGTTGCAGACCGAGGACGTCGGTTGGGGCTGGCATCTCGGAAATTGCAGTAGTCTTTTGTGGGTCAGGCTTTAGTCCATCAGAAGTGAAGATGTGACCGATGTAAGGCACTTCAAAGACGCAAAATCTGCACTTTTTTAGGCAGTTTTAAATTGATCTGTCGAGCCCGGTCCAGGACCCGGCGGCTGTTTTTGTCATGTTCAGCGGCATTCTCCCCATAGACTAGGATATCATCCACGATGATGGCGCACGGCATGCCAGCGATCAGCTGTTCCATGGACCTCTGAAACACCTCGCTGGCAGAGTTGATCCCGAATGGCATCCGCAGGAATTTGAATCTGCCAAAAGGAGTAGCAAACGTTGTCAGGTCAGAGGAGCGTTTGTCGATTGGTATCTGCCAGAAGGAACTCTTGGCATCGAGGACGGAGAAGACCGTGGCCTGGCCGACTTGAGCTGCAACATCTTCCACGGTCCTCATGGGGTAGTGTGGTCGCCTAATTGCGAGGTTCAGGTCCTTTGGGTTGATGCACATGCGTATCTCGTTCTTATCCTTTTTCAGCGTGGCAACCATGGTGGAGACCCACTCGGTGGGCTCACTAAACTGCCTCCAGCACTCCCATTGCGACCATGCTCTTCAGCATCGATTCAACTTTGTCCTTCATAGCGAGGGATACCCTGTGTGGTGCACGGACCACAGGCGCCACCTTTGGGTCGGTGGCGATCTTGTAGACGAAAGGTAGCTTGCCCAGCTCATTATCAAACAGGTCCGGGTACTCAGATATCGGATCCAGCAGCACCCGCAACTCATGGACAGTACGGTCGAACGAGACTAGTCCCAGGTCCTGGCATGCCTGGTTGCCCAACAGAGTCACACAGTCAGAGTCGAGAACATAGAATGTGAGAGCCCGCGATGACTTCCGCAGCACACAATTGAAAGTGGCCTTTCCCACTGGTTTCAGCACCTCACCCCCGTAAGCATGTAAAGTCAAACGGTCTGCACTTAGTTGCTCATTATGCCTAATCTTTCTGAACAGGCTTGTTGACATAACATTGACCTTCGCCCCCGTGTCGAGCTTAGCAGAGAAGGTTGAATTGTTGACAGTAACTAAGACCAAAGGATCCAGGAGTCGAGCAGGTGCGTGTAGGAGTGTGAATACACCAGCATCTCCTTGAGAACTAATTGGCTCAGAGTCGTGGGCAGTGTCGAGAGAGGATTGGGAACCAAACTCGTTATCAACTTGCACCAAGTTGTTTAGGACTTGTCTAGAAGCTGGGGAAAGTTTCCCATGGGAGCGGCAGACAGCCGAGAAATGATTCAATTTCTTGCAGAAATTGCAGGTTTTTCCGTAAGCCGGGCACTGCGACTGCATCGAATGCACAATTCGACCTTCTCTGCTAAGCTCGACACGGGGATCAAAGGTCAATGTTATGTCCGGAAGTGGCGGCGCTGTTAACAGCTGCGGCTCGCATGCAGTCCGTCTGTCTTTACTTTTTTCTGTTGTTTTTTTTGTCTTGTTTTGGTTAAGTTTTAGTTTGTTGGGTTATGTTAGAGGGGAGGGGGAGGGGGGGGGGTGAAACATGTTCTCTGTCTCTTCTTTCGGGGGAATGCAACTTTTTCGTGTCGTATCCCCCTTCTCTGCCTCCGTCTGCGTTGAGGCCTAATGGCGGAGCTGGCGGCCTCCAGCCTGCGACTGACCTTGAGGCTCCGGAGGCAGAGCCAGCCAGGACTCACCAACGAGAGGCTAGCCGTCTTCGGGGCTGAGGAAGTGGTGGCCCGACTCGCTGATGCGGCGTTCTAGCTTTCGCCGGCAGCCTGGAGCTGATGCAGCGGGGCTCGGAGCTGAGGCTGCGGGACCCGGAGCTGGGGCAGCGGCCTGGAACTGGGGCGGCTACCCGGAGCGGAGACTGCGGGACCCGGAGCTGGGGCGGCGGCCTGGAGCGGAGACTGTGGGACCCGGAGCTGGGGCGGCGGCCCGCAGCAGAGACTGCGGGACCCGGAGCTGGGGCGGCGGCCCGGAGCGGGGACTGCGGGACCCAGAGCTGATGCTGTGGCGGGCCGTCTCGGAGTTGAGACGGCGTTCCTGCTTTCGGCGGCGGCGACATCACCACGGAGGTCCGCTGGACTGGAGGGCGGCATCTCCGGCCTGGATCGATCGCCTCAGCGCAGAGGGAGAACAAGGCGGGAAGAGACAGAGACTAAGACTTTGCCTCCATCACAGTGAGGATGTGCTTGGTGAACTCACTGTGGTGGATGTTTAATTTGTGTTTATTGTATGTTTTGTTTTTATTGGTTCTGTGTATGACTGCAGGCAACATAATTTCGTTCAGACCGAAAGGTCTAAATGACAATAAAGGAATCAAATCAAATCAAATAATTGCAATTAGGGCACTTTTTAACGACATGGCCGCCGGGGACGTAGCTGGCCCGCGGCATAGGTCTGGTGTTGTCTATTTTAGGACGAGGTCTGTTGAGACCGGTTAAATTGATCGACTTGTTATCAGACCCCCGCTGTCTGAACAGCGGGTCAATGACTTCAGCCAACCGGCATGCGTGCATGGCTTCGGTCAGAGTAAGATCTGGTTTCCTTAATAGCTCCGATCGTAATTTCTGATCGAGCATCCCTGTCACTAGAATGTCTCTAGTAAGCTGGTCAGTCATAGTTTCAAATCGGCACCACTGGGCGAGGTAACGCAGATCAGCAATAAAACATTCAACAGGCTCATCATGCTGCTGCTTCCTCGTGAAAAACTTAGCTCTCTCTAATATGCGGTTAGAGGGCAGGTCACAAAACAGACATACCGGGTCGTTGGCAGACTCTGCAGGTACTTGGACCTGATCATGTTCATCCTGGACCTCGGGATTGTAGGTGAAGGCTCGTGCTCTCCTCATGGCATCAGGACCGGCAAGGTTTAGAAGAAGGGAAGCTTTAACGGCATCAGGATCGTTGCGATGAGCAATATTCACGTAGTGGGTGAAATCCATCTCAAAAGTCGCCCAGCGCTCCGCTATGTCTGCATCAAAGACCAGGGGCGCGGGTTTGCGGCAAGAGGATGCAATGGTGGCACAGGGAGAAGAAAACTCCGATAAACAAACAAAGTCAAGAAATAAAACCCGATAAACAGGAGGCACGAGATTTAACTTGCCGACACCATGTAAAGAAGTGAATCTGACACACTTGTAACTTTACTTTAACGCTTTAATAAACACACAGATTAAACATGATCCAGCACTAACTGTATGCAGTCTGTCACTGTGCTGGAGAGAGACAGAGATAGGGAGAGAGAGTGTTGCTATACTTGATAACTAAGGCATGGTTAGTGGTACTGAGGTAGCTATATTATTGGTTGCATGCATAAACCATCTACAGAGAGGTTTACCTCCTACATGGGTAACGTGTCTAAATGTTCAAAACCCACATGGAGCACCTGATGGAGAGGTGCTCCACAATGATATACTCCAAAGGAGGGAGTTATCAGCCCGGGTATTATGGAGAACCCGCAGGCAGCGGCACCTGTTTCAGGGCTGCACAAATGTCTCCTGCTCTGAGGAGAGGAGCATCCACGGTCAGTTTCAGTCTGACCCACAGCAAGAACCTCATTTAGGTCTGCTGGAGGGGCCATGTCAGCGCAGGTATCCTCAGGGGCCTGCGGCTGCACCTGTTTCCAAGGCTGCCTACAAATCTCACTCTCAGTGGAGGGGAGTGCGAGTGATCTGTAGGTAACTGATCTCAAATTTAAAGTATGAACATACTGAAGCACATGCATAGGGCCTCAAGAGCCAGCCATTGGCAGAATACCCGGAAGAGGCCAAAGTTCTCACGCTACAAGTGCGGGCAAAGGTACAGCGCTATCAGGGTGACTTTGGAGAAACCAGCCGCCGAATCCTCTCTTCAGGTAAGTCCAGAAGAAGGAAGCAAAAGCTGTC
This sequence comes from Amblyraja radiata, assembly GCF_010909765.2. Taxonomy (NCBI): domain Eukaryota; kingdom Metazoa; phylum Chordata; class Chondrichthyes; order Rajiformes; family Rajidae; genus Amblyraja; species Amblyraja radiata. The sequence continues at coordinate 36,379,310 of NC_045959.1, forward strand.
GGACTAATCAAGATACCAACGACAAGCAAAACTTCATCAGTAGGCGACAACACACCCCACACCTCCATAGGAGGTAAGCGGTTCACTGAAGCCGGTGGTAGCATGAAAGCTGGGCACGGAAATACGATCAGAGTCGTCTTTCAAGGCAGACTCAGAGGTATGGCCAGAATTGTCTTACAAGGCAGGCTCAGTATGATGAGGTTTCAGACCAAGGCCCAAGCAGGGGCCAAGAGAAACATGGAATCCACACTCCCTACCAGTCCTACTCCCAATCAAGGAGAGAAAAGGAACCCGCATCAGGGGCCTTTGGGCTTACCACAAGACCACCGGTAGCCATGGAGGTAGGTGGGTCTGGGTTTACTGAAACAAGGGATTGTGGAACAGTTACATGTTGGTAATTTTTACTCTTGTGTTTTTGTTCAAAATGATAATAACATGAGTTTCAGATCTGGTTTTAAATAACATAATAACATGTGATTATTTTTTACTGCACAACATACATAGGTTCCAAGCAGACTTGGAATTCAGACCGGAGTTGTCTTCGAGGCAGGCCCAGTATTATTGGCAGGATTGCCTTTCGGAACAGGTGACAGATGGAGGATGTCACTTCATCCAGGTTTAACTCATATGTGCAGTACAGACTTACAGAATAGTAAATTTTTGTTACGGTATAACAACTGTTTTATCGGAGCTTTATGGCAAGCATTAATCTCAAAGATGCTTTCTATGCAGTTTCCCATTCACTGGAATCGTCAGAGATATTTGAAATTTACCTGGATAGGGCTATAATAACAGTTAAAGCATTGCAAAATAGGCTAACTAATTCCCAGGCTTATTTACCAATTTTCCAAACAGAGCTTGGGCTGCTCAGAGCTCAAGAACATTAGTTATCATTTATCTGGAATATGTTAAACGCTGGGTTTTGCTAAAAAAGTTAACTGTTATAGGCCCAAACTATATTTGAAGAATCAGGATCCCACCCATCCAGCTAAATTTAAGTTGATACCAATCAGAACTACTGATTATTGGGACTAACATTTAACTATCAACTAACAAGGGATTCCACCCTGGAGCAAGAGATGCAATTAACAGAAGCCTGTAAAAACCTCGTTGGGTATTAAGCAGCTTTCTATTCATCAAGATGTAGTTTACAATTTAGCAGCTGTGTATCAGCAGTACAAATTGGGCTTTGCATTACCTGAAGTTAAAACATGCAGAGTATAAACCTCTCTAGTACCATATAGGTCATTACAAATAAACCTATGCTATTCTCAGCTGAAGCTACCGAAATCACGATGGTGGCAGTATTCAGCATTGCTCCAGTATTTTTTATCGGGTATGCTTAGTATTACAAATTAATACTAGTACTCAAAGATGAGAAGTATGGTATGCCATCTCCAGTTACGGAGGCGGATGCGGGTTGCAAAAATTACCAATTTTCAGTAATTGGTATCAACTACCTATAACTTAGTGCATTCTATACGTTAAAGGTTATTGTAAGAATGTGCACAATCTGCATGCTCAACTCCAAGTTGATACACTATGGGGGTGGCCTATGTAAGTCACATGGGTGCTATGAAGTTTAAATATCCTGTGATATTTTTCTAACTTATTTTTAAATCTCATGTGAAATCTATGAAACACAGGATGGATGTTGGACTACAAAGTATTTAATGTCATTTTGGCTCGATGGAACATTGAATATCGATATATTTACATACAGGCTTATTTACCAGCTGCAAAACATGTGGCATACAGTGGCAAAAGATACATTATCGCCACATGGTGGAGGAATTATTGCATGTGTGTATCTCCATTCTGCCTCATCAATGGGGTTTTGCAATTTATACAGCAAGACACTGCTTCAGGCCTCAATCTGCCTGACTGACATATGCAGCCATGGTTCCCGCTAATATAGGGAATTATAGAGAACCTATATGGTTATTCAAAGCATAAAACTTGCTGGTACAGCCTGTGACTCGGGAGACCAGCGTCTGCATGATACATCAAGTCATTGACTTGAAAACTCTGAGACGATTTCCTGCGCCGCGGGTTGCCAGACAAATCCGTGGAGTGCTCACTGCAGAATGCAGGATAGCACCAAAAAGAGGCAGGACATCTCCACTTCAGCAGATGGGAAACGGTTTTAGCTGAATACACATGTTACATGCTATACAGCACGAATAACTGATGTCCTAGAGTTCATTTCTTATGAGTCTTTGACAACACTCAATTACAGTTCCATTAACGGTGCAAACGTGCTTCTCATCATATTTGCTGCAGCAAGTGGAACCCACTCTGTCGGGCCTCACCCTCTGATATCCAGAATTATATAGGATATCTTAACACAAGTTCTCCCAGGCCCAGTAACATGGGAGTATGGGACATGATGTAATGTTAACATTACTTCAGCAGGGGGCTCAAGCTACATCCTTATCTCAAGCCAGCTCTCAATAGAGCTAACCAGGCCTGAGGTGCAAACAGTTTCATGGCATACTTCATGGACCTTCGGGAATGTGTAGTCACACATTCACATCACGTCTAGATCACGTAGAGCCTCAAAGGCTCCAAACGAAACAATGTTTTATGGAAGAAATATATATATATATATATAAATTTCATAAGAAATAGTTCTACCATCTTCAGGTGGTAAAACGGGAGTTAGGTGAATGCAGGAGTCAATACTAATATTTTAACATGCACTCCACCGGGGCTGCTACCACATCAGCTGATAGGATTATGTACGTTTGCTTTGGACCACATCCTAGCAGCTGCAGGATGCTCAAACGAACATACTTTACCAATTTTTAATACAACCGTTGCCATATCGGGGGTATTTGCCAACTCCATTTTTTGACTTGTTAATAGTTTCCTCTTGATGAAAGGGGTCGCTATTATTTTCATTGGATGATCAAGCATCAGCATAACAAACCAAGTCATGTCTGAATGTATGAATCTTTTTTCACTCATCCATGGTCACTTCAAGCAGTGTGTTACGCATGGATTCGGTTCCGGCGTGAAATCACAGAGCTTTGAAATCTTCACACAGTCACTCACGTGACTCCAAAGTAAAATAGTAAGATTAAACGAGAACTTACCAGTTTGAAGTTTGATCTTGATTTTATGAGGAGTTACGATGAGCGATTACATGCCCACCGCTCCCACCCTCATATTATCAAGGTCATATGGTAATTCCAGTTCTCAAAATCTTACTATGTTCATGGTCAACTACCTGTTTCTGTGATTCCACACCGCTGCTTTGAAGTATGACGCGCCAGGTGGGATGACGGCCTTCTTCACGTAATCGCTCATAGTAACTCCTCATAAAATCAAGATCAAACTTCAAACTGGTAAGTTCTCGTTTAATCTTACTATTTTGGGGCCTGTGATAATGAGAAGAGGGAGATATCCAATCCAATCCAACTTTATTTGTTAAGCACTTTAAAACAACCAATGTTGACCAAAGTGCTGTACAGAAGAATAAACAAGACATCATAAACAGACAACATAACAGAACATAACATAACAGCTCACATAAGGCGCAAAAATTACATATGAAATACAACATGAGATAAAAGGCATCTTCTGTGGCTTTTCAGGAAAGGAGAATTAGTATTGTTGAAGATGGAAGAGAGAATCAGAGTGACTTTATACAACACTCTCTTTGAAAGGCTGAAGAAGTGAGGAGAGGGAAGGATGTGCCAGATGATGGCACCAGGTTGGAGATGTCAGGAATTGTAGAAGATGATTCATTGAATGTAATGGCTGGTGTTGAGGAAAGTGAGGACAAAAGGAATTCCATCAAGTTGAAACCGGTTTCCTCTTCCTGACCTGTGGAGTATTTCTACCACTTTCTGGACTGGGCTACATCCATAACTCTGCAGTTTCTGTGGTCTTAGACAGAGCCATTATGAAACCATGTTGTGATTCCACCCAACAGGACGCTTTCTATGGTGCATCTGTAGAAATTGTTAAAAGTCATTGGAGACATGCTACATTTTTGTAGTCTTCTATGTTTCTGGTGTGTTTTATTGGCTGTAGATTCAATGTGGTTGAATCCAGACAATTTGTTGGTGATATTTATACCTAAGAACTGAAGCTCCCAAACATAATAACACCATCACCATCGATGCTGACAAGAGCCCATATATTATACTACTTCCTGGTCAATGACCAGCTCCTTCACTCTGAGGACATGGTCAGGGGACTCTACCTGGGCCAAATGCTTTCTGTGGATTCACCCTCAAGAAACCCAATCTGACATCTGAGATATTGAAGATAGACACAAAAAGCTGGAGTAACTAGCAGGTCAGACAGCATCTCGGGAGGAAAGGAATACATGACGTTTCGGGTCAAGACCGATGCTTCTTCAGAAGAAGGGTCTCGACCCAAAACGTCACCTATTCCTTTCTCCAGAGATGCTGCCTGACCTGCTTTTTGTGTCTGTCTTTGGTTAAAACCAGCATCTGCAGTTCCTTCCTGCACACCTGAGATATTGACCATGGGTACAGGTGCTCCCGGGAGAGCTAATGTCATTTCATCAACCTTCTGCTCAAAGTGAACATCAAACGTTAAAGAAGGAACTGCAGATGCTGGAAAATCTAAGGTAGACAAAAATGCTGGAGAAACAGAGGGTGAGGCAGCATCTATGGAGCGAAGGAAATAGGCAACGTTTCAGGCCGAAACCCTTCTTCAGACTAATGTGAGGGTGGGGGGGGTGGGTGGTGGGGGGGGGGGGTGGGGGAGGGAAGAAGAAAGGAAGGGGTGGAGCCAGTGGGCTGACGGAGAGCTGAGAAGGGGAGGAGAAAGTAAGGACTACCTGAAATTAGAGAAGTCAATGTTCATACCGCTGGGCTACAAACAGCCCGAGCTAAATATGAGGTGCTGCTCCCCCAATTTATGGTGGTCCTCACTCTGGCCATGGAGGAGGCCAAGGGCAGAAAGGTCGGATTCGGAATGAGAGGGGGAGTTGAAGTGCTGAGCCACCGGGAGATCAGGTTGGTTACCTGAGCCACCGAGCGGAGATGTTCGGCGAAGCGATCGCCAAGCCTACGCTTGGTCTCACCGATGTAGAGCAGCTGACATCTAGAGCAGCGAATGCAATATATGAGGTTGGAGGAGGTGCAGGTGAACCTCTGCCACACCTGGAAAGACTGCTTGGGTCCTTGAATGGAGTCAAGGGGGGAGGTAAAGTGACAAGTGTAGCATTTCTTGCAGTTGCAAGGGAAAGTGCCCGGAGAGGGGGTGGTTTGGGTGGGACGGGATAAATTGACCAGGGAGTTATGGAGGAAGCGGTCTCTGCGGAAAGCAGACAGGGGAGGAGATGGGAAGATGTGGCAACGGGTCAAGTTGGAGGTGGCGAAAATGACGGAGGATTATTTGTTGTACGTGACGGCTGGTAGGGTGGAAGGTGAGGACAAGGGGGACTCTTGTTATGAGTGGGGGGATGGGGAGTGAGAGTAGAGTCACGGGGTATAGAAGAGACCCTGTTGAGAGCCTCCTCTATACATCAAATACATCAAATACATCTGTACATCAAATACATTGAGCTGTGGAATTCTCTGCCTCAGAGGGAGGCAGGTTCTCTGGATGCTTTCAAGAGAGAGCTAGATAGGGCTCTTAAAGATAGAGGAGTCAGGGGATATGGGGAGAAGGCGGGAACGGGGTACTGATTGGGGATCATCAGCCATGCTCACATTGAATGGCAGTGCTGGCTCGAAGGGCCGAATGGCCAACTCCTGCACCTATTGTCCATAATCTATTGTCTATTGATAGGGCCAGCAATACAGTTTCACTTCACCTTGTAGTCTATTAAAACATATAAGCCTTGCTGCAGTCAATGGAGTTCATTTGGTTATCTGGCTTTCACTAATTACGGAAGAGATCCTGAAGAATTGTTTCCTTGTCATTCTTGAAGGCGTTCCGAAAACAATATCTTTCCTAAGGTGTGATGCCCAAAATTACCAACTCTATTCCAGGATAGACAAAAATGCTGGAGAAACTCAGCAGGTGAGGCAGCATCTATGGAGCGAAGGAAATAGGCAACGTTTCGGGTCGAGACACTTCTTCAGAGGTGTGGTTTTTGGATAATTGTGAGCTATTGTCTATCCCTTTGCAGTCTAGTTCTAAAGGCCAGAATTCTACTTGCCTTTCTGATTTATCTTTTGAACCTGTCCATGACATTTTCATTGAAAGATTATAAATGCTGAAAAATATAAAATGTAAAGAAAGAGATGCCAGAAGTGCTGGGAAGAAGTGCCAGAATTTGAACTGCTGAGTCAGATGCAGAAACTGCAAAGAGAAAAATATCGAGTAAATATTTCTGCTTGACACAATTCTTCACAATTTAAGAAAGTTAGAAGTCAAAAATATTTTAACTTGCAGGGGAAAGGTGTCTTGATTCATCTCCTCACAACAGTGAATTCAACAACTTCAGTGAAGAAGCCTTTTTAGTTTGTCAGAACTGAGCAGCTTGGATGAAAGGTTATCAATTTTTAATGTGACCTTCATTTTTCACTCATGGATACTACTGGGTATTACCGGTCTCCCACATTGCACTACTATGTATTTCACATTTCCAGTATTGTTTTTTTCTCTCTCTGTTATTTTTTCATATTGTCTCTTTGTTCTTTCCACCCTCCTCTTTCAACACAGCTTCTAACAGCTGTAGTAAAAAAAGCTTTCAAACAGTTTTCACTTCCCACTTTTCCTCGACCTGATGAAAGGTCATTGATCATTGATCTGAAACGTCAACTCTGTTTCTCTTTCCACAGATGTGATGTGAACTGCTGAATGCAGCCCTCTTATTGATTTGGTGACTTTTTCTTTGAATCTTTGCCCAGCTTTTCACTATTTGGAAGTTAAGTGGTTTGTTCCTTTAAATTTTTGGATAGGCTCACAATTGCCTACATCAAGCTTCATTTGGAGAATAGCACAGCACAGAAACAGGCATTTCAGCCCAACTTGCCCATGCTGACCAATATGCCCCATCTGTGCTAGCCCCACCTGCCTGTATTGTGCCTGCCCATATCCCCTAAAACTAGCTATCTCTTCTGGCAGCTCATTGCATGTACCATGACCCTCTATAGACAGAAAAAGCTGGAGTAACTCAGCGGGACAGGCAGCATCTCTGGAGAGAGGGAATGGTTGACGTTTCGGTTCAAGATAACCTTCTGTTGCCCTTCGGGTTCCTATTAAATCTTCCCCATCTCACCTTAAACAAGTGTTATATTTTTGCAGTTTAATGCTTTCATATCCACTGTCTGCAATGAAATCCATGTATATCAGGCTCTGTATTCCATTCCATCCATAAGCAGTGTAAATAGATTCAATATCAACAAAATGTAAAGATGGAGAGAGACTTGATGGTGGAAGGGGTCAGGGGGGAGTGGAAAAATGGGGTAAGAGAATCCTGAAAATCATTATCACCAAATTCAAGAATTGAATTGCATATTTTATTGTCACAGTGAAACTCTTTGCTTGCATACGCATAGTTTGCAGATAGTCGCCCATAAAGAGCACTTACAAAGTGACAACTCCCCATCCCCTTGCACCAGTTCCCCCTTTGTACCACCCTAACCCCCCCACACCAGGTCCTCCTTTGTTCCTTCCCTCGGCAGCGGCGTCCTCACTTCCACGTGGTCCGTCCTCGTCCATCGGTCGGCGCCATCATCGACTACCACACCGACCTCTACACTATCGCCGCCGGGTCCTCTCCGGAAGCCTCCGTGATGCTGTGATGCCGCGGTCACCACAGATGGCCTCAGGCTCTGTCAATCCACGAGCCTCCACCGCCGACCCGCGAGGCCCGTGGCTCTGGCCCACGAGGCTCCACCACCGACTCACCAGGACCAGGCCGCGGCTTCTCAGAGGCACCTATGGGAAGGCGTTTGCCAGAGTGGCACCTCCGGAAGGAACAACTTCTTCCCAGCAACTGTCAGGCCCTTGAACACAACACAACAATAACCCTACCTCGGCAATTCTGATCTGCTGCGGACTTTGTTTCTGGATGCACTACTGATTTCAATTTTTGTATTGATAATTGCATATTAATTTGTGTTGTATTAATGAGACTGTTAAGCTGCAGCAAGAACTTAATTGTTCTGTTGTTGATACAAATGACAATTAAATGCTCCTGACTCTGGACTATAACTTACAGTTAAATGTTGTGAAATCTTGACTCTGATGCAATATTCATTTTATTGGAAATGTCCAGAAAGCTGTCCTGCTCAAGTCAAGTCAAGAGAGTTTATTGTCATGTGTCCCAGATAGGACAATGAAATTCTTGCTTGCTGCAGCACAACAGAATATTGTAAGCATAAATACGGAACAGTTTATACACATAAATAAACAGATAAAGTGCAATCGGCTGTTACAGTTCAGAGTCTGTTTGTTGGCGAGTTTAATAGCCTGATGGGCCATGGGTAATTGGGTCTATCGTAATTATCGCAAAAAGTTGTAAATACTGCCCAGTCCTCATCGGCTCTGACCTCCCCACCATCGAGGGGATCTATCGCAGCCGTTGCCTCAAAAATGCTGCAAGCATCATCAAAGACCCACACTATCCTGGCCACACACTCATCTCCCCGCTGCCTTCACGTAGAAGGTACAGGAGCCTGAAATCTGCAACATCCAGGTTCAGGAATAGCTCTTCCCCACGGCCATCAGGCTATTAAACTCAACTCAAACAAAACTCTGATCGTTAAATAGCCCATTGCACGTTATCTGTTATTTATGTGTGTATCTATATATTCATTGGTATATGGTCACACTGATCTGTTCTGTTCTGTATTTATTTATGCCTACTATATTCTGTTGTGCTGAAGCAAAGCAAGAATTTCATTGTCCTATCTGGGATGCATGACAATAAACTCTCTTGAATCTTGAATCTTGAATTTCCGAAGTAAAGTAACTTCTGAACACGTCTACATTGCTTTCAATCATTCACTTAATTTCCGAGATTGTTACCTTTTCAAAGTGTCCACACAGCAATTGAACAGCAAGTGGGCTTGAGGCAGCCGCTGATTGGTGGAAGCGGACTAGAGGAAGCAGCTGATTGGGAGTCAGATCCCTGCTGATTTCATCCAGCACTTTATATTGTACCCTGGGTAAGGGGGGAGAATGAGGACCAGAGCAGTTTATTGTTCTGGATGTCAGATGTGGCAGGTCATGGAGTCTGATAGCCTTCCAGACGTCCACATCTGCACCAGGTGTGTCGAGATGGGGCTCCTAAGGGACCGCATTAGGAACCTGGAGCAGCAGCTCGATGACCTCTGTCTGGTCAGGGAGAGTGAGGAGGTCATAGAGAGGAGTTATAGAGAGGTGGTCACTCCAAGACCACGGGAGGCAGACAAGTGGGTCACGGTAAGGAGGGGCAAGGGGCAGAGGCAGGGACTAGAGAGTACCCCGGTGTCTATACACCTTGGCAATAAGTACTCCGGTTTGAGTACTGTTGGCGATTCTGTGGATGCAGTCAGGAGACCCGGTTGGTAGTTTGCCTCCCTGGTGCCAGGGTCTGGGATGTGTCAGAACGTGTCCAAGATATCCTGAAATGGGAGGGAGAGGAGCCTGAGGCCGTGGTACTTATAGGTACCAATGACATAGGTAGAAAAAGAGAAGAGGTCCTGAAAGGAGAATTTAGGGAGTTAGGAGGAGATTTAAGGAGAAGGACCGTAAAAGTAACAATCTCAGGATTACTGCCTGTGCAATGTGACAGTGAGAGTAGGAATGGAAGATAATTGAGTGGCTGAGGGACTGGTGCAGAGGGCAGGGATTCAAGTTTCTGAATCATTGGGACCTCTTTTGGGGAAGGTGTGACCTGTACAAAAAGCACGGGTTGCACTTGAACCCGAGGGGGGCCAATATCTTGGCGGGGAGATTTGCAAAGGCTACTGGGGAGACTTTAAACTAGAATGGTTGGGGGGACGGACTCAAATAGAGAAAGCTAGTAGACAGTGTGTGAGGCAGGAGGCAGAGAAGGGAAGCACTCAGACCCAACATGTAGGGGAGAAAGAAGAAAAAGATAATAAACAGAGAATAAGAAGTGGTGGGTTTCTTAAATGTGTATATTTTAATGCAAGGAGCATTGTAAGAAAGGTGGATGGGCTTAGAGCCTGGATTGACACCTGGAAGTATGTTGTTGTGGCGATTAGTGAAACATGGTTGCAGGAGGGCTGTGATTAGAAACTAAATATTCCAGGATTTTGTTGCTTCAGGTGTGAAAGAATTGGAGGGGCAAGAGGTGGAGGTGTTGCATTGCTTGTCAGGGAAGGTATTACAGTAGTGCTTTGGCAGGATAGATTAGAGGGCTCGTTTAGGGAGGCTATTTTCTGTGGAACTGAGAAATGGGAAAGGTGTAGCAACACTTATAGGGGTGTATTATAGACTGCCTAATGGGGAGCGAGAAGAGGAAGAGCAAATATGTAAGGAGATAGCAGATATTAGTAGTAAGCACAAGTTAGTGATTGTGGGAGTTTTCAATTTTCCACACATAGACTGGGAAACACATTCTGTAAAAGGGCTGGATGGTTTGGAGTTTGTAAAATGTGTGCAGGATAGTTTTTTGCAGCATTACATAGAAGTACTTACTAGAGGAGGGGCAGTGCTGGATTTTCCTGTTAGGAAATGAGACAGGTCAGGTGGCAGAGATATGTGTTGGGGAACACTTCGGGTCCAGTGATCACAATACCATTAGTTTCAATATAATTATGTAGAAGGTCAGAAGTGGACCAAGGGTTGAGATTTTAGATTGGAGAAAGGCTAACTTTGAGGAGATGCGAAAGGATTTAAAAGGAGTGAATTGGGACATTTTGTTTTATGGGAAGGATGTAGAAGAGAAATGGAAGACATTTAAAGGTGAAATTTTAAGAGTACAGAATCTTTATGTCCCTGTGCGGTTGAAAGGAAATAGTAATAATTGTAAAGAGCCATGGTTTTCAAGGGAAATTGGACACTTTGTTCGGAAAAAGAGAGAGATCTACAATAATTATAGGCAGCATGGAGTAAATGAGGTGATTGAGGGGTATAACGAATGTAAAAAGAATCTTAAGAAAGCAATTAGAAAAGCTAAAAGAAGATATGAGGTTGCTTTGGCAAGTAAGGTGAAAGTAAATCCAAAGGGTTTCTACAGCTATATTAATAGCAAAAGGATAACGAGGGATAAAATTGGTCCATTAGAGAGTCAGAGTGGACAGCTATCTGCAGAGCCAAAAGAGATGGGGGAGATATTGATCAATTTATTTTCTTCCGTATTCACCAAGGAGAAGGATATTGAATTATGTGAGGTAAGGGAAACAAGTAGAATAGCTATGGAAACTATGAGATTCAAAGAAGAGGCAGTACTGACACTTTAAAAAAATATAAAAGTGGATAAGTCTCCAGGTTCTGACAGGATATTCCCTAGGATATTGAGGGAAGTTAGTGTAGAAATAGCAGGGGCTATGACAGAAATATTTCAAAAGTCATTAGAAACGGGAATGGTGCTGGAGGATTGGCGTACTGCGCATGTTGTTCCATTGTTTAAAAAAGGTTCTAAGAGTAAACCTAGCAATTATAGACCTGTTAGTTTGACGTCGGTGGTGGGCAAATTAATGGAAAGGATACTTAGAGATAATATATATAAGCATCTGGATAACCAGGGTCTGATTAGGAACAGTCAACATGGATTTGTGCCTGGAAGGTCATGTTTGACTAATCTTCTTGAATTTTTTGAAGAGCATTACTACGGAAATTGATGAGGGTAAAGCGGCGGATGGTGTCTATATGGACTTCAGTAAGGCCTTTGACAAGGTTCCACATGGATGGTTGGTTAAGAATGTTCAATTGTTGGGTATTAATGATGGAGTAGCAAGATGGATCCAACAGTGGCTGAATGGGAGATGCCAGAGAGTAATGGTGGATGGCTGTTTGTCTGGTTGGAGGCCGGTGACTAGTGGGGTGCCTCAGGGATCTGTGTTGGGTCCACTGTTGTTTGTCATATACATCAATGATCTGGATGATGGTGTGGTAAATTGAATTAGTAAGTATGCAGATGATAGGTGGTGTTGTGGATAATGAAGTAGATTTTCAAAGTCTACAGAGAGATTTTCGCCATTTGGAAGAGTGGGCTGAAAGATGGCAGATGGAGTTTAATGCTGATAAGTGTGAGGTGTTACATCTTGGCAGGACAAATCAAAATAGGACGTAAATGGTAGCGAATTGAGGAATGCAGTTGAACAGAGGGATCTAGTAATAACTGTGCATAGTTCCCTGAAGGTGGAATCTCATGTAGATCGGGTGGTAAAGAAAGCTTTTGGTGTGCTGGCCTTTATAAATCAGAGCATTGAGTATAGAAGTTGGGATGTAATGTTAAAATTGTACAAGGCATTGGTGAGGCCAATTCTGGAGTATGGTGTACAATTTTGGTCACCTAATTATAGGAAGGATGTCAACAAAATAGAGAGCGTACAGAGGAGATTTACTAGAATGTTGCCTGGGTTTCAGCAACTAAGTTACAGAGAAAGGTTGAACAAGTTAGGTCTTTATTCTTTGGAGCGCAGAAGGTTAAGGGGGGACTTGATAGAGGTCTTTAAAATTATGAGAGGGATAGACAGAGTTGACGTGAATAAGCTTTTTCCATTGAGAGTAGGGAAGATTCAAACAAGAGGACATGATTTGAGAATTAAGGGACAGAAGTTTAGAGGTAACATGAGGGAGAACTTCTTTACTCAGAGAGTGGTAGCTGTGTGGAATGAGCTTCCAGTGGAAGTGGTGGTGGCAGGTTCGATTTTATCATTTAAAAATAAATTGGATAGGTACCTGTATATGGACGGGAAAGGAATGGAGGGTTATGGTCTGAGTGCAGGTAGATGGGACTAGGGGAGAATAAGTGTTCGGCACGGACTAGAAGGGCTGAGATGGCCTGTTTCTGTGCTGTAATTGTCATGTGGTTATATGGTTATATATTTTCAGAAGTTGCTGTACATCTTTTACAATTTTCTTTATCTGTGGAATAAAGGATAATTTATGTCTATTGATATATTTGCTTCGATTTTTGTCTAAAAACTACTATTTAATCCACCAATTCCAGTGAACATTCCTCACACTGCGTAACATACCATCATCATCATCCGAAGGATTTCTGTATCCTCTCCACTTGAAGACCAGTAACAGTTCCGTTTAGATAATCCACGACTGGTGAATGAACTGAAACTCCTTTATCCTTTCGATAATCCAGCGATTAAAAGCCTTGAAACCCTGTTCTTTAATTGAGCATCTGACATCTTGTACTCTTCATATAAGACAGTTTGCTGAGTCTTTAATAATGTTTCACATAACATGGATCACAATGAGGTCAACCTTTTAACCTCTTGGATCTCTTCACGACATGATGTCTGTCTTACTAAATCAAGTAAATTCCTTCTCCCTATAGGGCACAAAGTGCTAGAATAACTCAGCAGGACCCGTTAGTTGGTCCAGCACTTTGTGTCCTTTTGTGTATTAACTAACATCTAGCAGTTCCTTGCTTCTAAATTCCTTCTTCCGTCAGAGATAAGATAGAAAAGCTTGAAACTATATGCTGTAACTATATTCTCTGGTATTTTTCTGTTTGCACTACCAGTGATACTTGTTGTTAGCTTTGTAATACTCATATATAGTATAATCTGATTTAAGAGGGAACCAGGAGAACAGGTACATGGTTCCCTGAAAGTAGCATCACAGTTAGATAGAGTGGTCAAGAATGCATTATGGCATTGGCCTTCATCAGTCAGGGTATTGAGTATAGAAGTATAGATGTTATGTTGCAGTTATACAAGACATTGGGAGGTCACGGTTTAGTTTTAGTTTTTAGATTTAGAGATACAGTGCGGAAATAGGCCCTTTGGCCCACCAGGTCCGCGCCGATCAGTGATCCCCGCACATTAACACCATCCACTAGGGACAATTTTTACATTTACCAAGCCAAGTAACTTACAAACTTGTACGTCTTTGGAGTGTAGGAGGAAACCGAAGATCTCGGAGAAAACCCACGCAGGTCACTTGGAGAACGTACAAATTCTGTGCGGACAGAACCCATTGTCGGGATCAAACCTGGGTCTCCGGTGCTGCATTCACTGTAAGGCAGCATCTCTATTGCTGCACCACCGTGACCTGTTCAATTTTGGTCACCCAGCCACAGGAAAGATGCCATTAAATTGAAATAAGTACAGAGATGAATCACGGAGATTATGCCAACACCTCAAGGGACTGAGCAATAGGGAGAGGTTGGGCAGGCTAGGACGTTATTCCTTGGGACGCAGGAGACTGAGTGGTGATCCCAGGGGTGGAAATCCTGGGTGGGGGGACAGGGGGAACACGTCCCCCCCCATGCTTTGAGAGGTGGGGGACGACCCCCACCCCATGTTTTGTAATCCGGACTTTATCAGCCGCTTTCAAAAGGCTGAACCAGCCCATTCGCAGGGCCTTTCAGCACCTGGCGTGGCTTAAAATCAAATTGCTGCGTCGAGGCGATCAAGGCTCCCGATGTTGATGAAAGGCTCCGTGAACAGGCCGATTCAAGCCCCACTATATTCGGGTGCGACGAATCTGCTGTTGCTGGAGTTCGGAGTAGGTCTCCAACCAGTTCAGCTCCCGATGTTACCGTCCACAGGGCCCATGGCCGAAGCCTCCTGTGTGTGTGTGTGCATGCGCGCGCGCGGCGCCAAGAAATTGTGTTCCCGCATGTTTTGATAGTGATTTCCATGCCTGGGTGATCCTATAGAGGTGTATAAAATCGTGAGATGATTAGATAGGGTGAATGCAGAATTTTTTTTCCCCACAGTAGGGGAAGCAATAACCAGAGGACATAGGTTTAAGGTGAGAGGGCAAAGATTTAATAGGAACCCGAGGACAACTTTTTCACACAGAGGGTAGTGAGTATATAAAACGAGCTGCCAGAGGAGGTAATTGAGGCAGATATTTAAAGACATTTAAAAGACATTTGGACAGGTACATGGATACAAAAGGATTAGAGGAATATATCAAATCAAGGAAGTCGGACAAGAGAGTTTTATTGCCATGTGGACTGAAATGGAACAATGACATGCAGCAGCAGCATATGTGAATACAGTACTCAGTTGACACAATAATAAACAACAAATTATAATGTAAACACAGGCAGGTGGGACTAGCATAGATGCGGCACCTTGGTCGGAATGAGCAAGTTGGGAGGAAGGTTTCCGTGGTGACTAATTGGAAAGCTTGTTAAAAAAAGCTTTTCACTCCACCTCATTTACCATGACAATAACAAACCAATTGCAATTCTAAATAAATGCAACACACTCTTTCTACTTACAGGAAATGCTAACTTTAACGCTAATAAATGAAGCCCCACTGAGTAAACATGCTCTTCCCCTTCCAACTTTAGAAAACCTTCTTCTCCTCTGGTAGTATTCTTATGACCACTTGCACAATAATATGTTTAACTCACCTTACATGATGTGTGTTTAAGAAGGAATTGCAGATGCTGGAAATATTGGGTAGACAAAAATGCTGGAGAAACTCAGTGGGTGAGGAAGCATCTATGGACTTACATGATGTGTGTGTCAATTAAAGGGCCACTGTATATTATCCATTCTTAACTGACTGAAGAAAGTAGAGATGAGTCTCATCTTTGAACCGCTGAAGCCCTCCAGGTGAATTCCTGTAGGTAGTACAAAAATTACAGCATTTAAATATTGCCAAGGTGAAGGAACAGCAATATATTTCGAGAAGAATTTGAAGAGGGCCATGCAGATGATGCATTTGTTTTCCATTGCTAAGGAAGTCATATGTTTGCAAGGTTCTGTTGACAACTAACTGCATGTATGTAACTTATTGGATCTTGGCAACTAACTGCAAGCAATTTCTAGATGATAATGTGGATAAATGTGAGGTTATCCACTTTGATAGCAAAAACAGGAAGGCAGATTACTATCTAAACGGTGTCAAGTTGGGAAAAGGGGAAGTACAATGGGATCTGGGGGTCCTTGTTCATCAGTCTATGAAAGTAAGCATGCAGGTACAGCAGGCAGTGAAGAAAGCGAATGGCATGTTGGCCTTTATAACAAGAGGAGTTGAGTATAGAATCAAAGAGGCCCTTCTACAGTAGTATAGGGACCCAGTGAGATCACACCTGGAGAATTGTGCGCCGTTTTGGTCCCCTAATTTGAGGAAGGACATTCTTGCTATTGAGGGAGTTTAGTGTAGGTTTACAAGGTTAATTCCCGGAATGGCGGGACTGTCACATGCTGAGAGAATGGAGCAGCTGGGCTTGTATACTCTGGAGTTTAGAAGGATGAGAGGGATCTTATTGAAACATATAAGATTATTAAGGGATTGGACACGCTAGACTCTAGCGGATAGAGGCAGCAAACATGTTCCCGATGTTGGGGGAGTCCAGAACCAGGGACCACAGTTTAAGAATAATGGGTAAGCCATTTAGAACGGAGACGAGGAAACACTTTTTCACACAGAGAGTTGTGAGTCTGTGGAATTCTCTGCCTCAGAGGGCAGTGGAGGCCGGTTCTCTGGATACTTTCAAAGAGAGTTAGATAGGTCTCTTAAAGATAGTGGAGTCAAGGGATATGGGGAGAAGGCAGGAACGGGGTACTGATTGGGGATGGTCAGCTATGATCACATTGAATGGCGATGCTGGCTCGAAGGGCCGAATGGTCTACTCCTGCATCTATTGCCTATTGTCTATTGCACCGCAGACTGCAGGGCCGGCAGTCGATGCTCCCCTCCAGGGATCCCTAGCGAGTCCCCGCTCCTGATGGTAAGCCCACGCCGCGTCCGCGGTAGAAGTTGGCCGCGGGCCGGCATTTGGAGCTTCTTCTTCAGGTTCTACACAACCTAATCCTATCTTAGCATCAAACCCGTTAGTCCACAACATGCACTACCAAGGACTAGTTTTGCAATTGTGTATTTTTGCACTAATTTGCTAATATTTTGTTCATGGTCTTTTTCTTGCCCCTATTTCATTGTAATTGCTGTACAATATGTTGTCTGACTCTGTGTCTGTGATGCTGCTGCAAGCAAGTTTATCATTGTACCTTTACCTCACTGTATTTGTGCATAGGACAATAGACTTGACTTGACTTGATCACTGCAGTAAGGAGTCATTGAATCTTGGTGTTTCTGATGCATACTTTTTTTCATTTTGCATTCTCCTGAAATCAATTTCAATGCATCTTTTAGATAATGGAGTTGAATTTAAGTTACAAAATGTTGGAATAACTCAGCGGGACAGTCAGCATCTCTGGAGAGGAGGAGTGGGTGACGTTTCGGGTCGAGACCCTTCTTCAGACTTGATCCGAAACATCACCCATTCCTTCTCTTCAGAGATGCTGAGTTACTCCAGCATTTTGTGTCTACCTTCGGTGTAAACCAGCATTTGCAGTTCTTTCCTACAAACATAAATTTGAGTTACAATATGTTTAATGTCGTATTCATTTGGGCGAATGGGCCAGAAAACCTGGATATAGTGGGTTAACAACATGGACAGTTGCAGTATTTGTAGACTTGTTCGCTGCATATGACACTGTGAACCACCGTACCATGAAAGCCAAACTGCAACAAACATGACAGGACTCTCATCTTGTCCAGTTCATCATGACAATGATGGAGAACCGCCGCTTCTTCGTATGCCTGAATGGTCAGAACAGCCTTTGGAGACGCCAAAAGAATGGTCTACCACAGGGCAGTGTCCTTGCCCCAATGTTGTTCAATATATACATCAATGACCAACCCATCACCCCGAAAACTAGGTTGTTTCCGTATGCTGATGACCTATGCATCGCAACGCAATCCTCAGACTTCAGCCAGATTGAGACCGTACTAGAGGATGCTCTGCAGAATATGACAACATACTACCAACAGAACTCCCTGCAACCAAACTCAACAAAAACGCAAAGCGCAGCTTCCCACCTCTGGAACTGGGATGCGAAATGTCAACAGCAGGTGCGATGGAATGATGTCCTGTTGGACCACTGCAAAGCCCCAAAGTACCTAGGTGTGGTCCTTGATCGCACGTTATCATATTGCCAACATGTTCATAAAACCAAGGCAAAGGTCAACACCCGGAACAATGTCATCGAAAAATTGGCAAACAGCTAATTTGGAAGTGACCCAACACCAAACCGCACTGCAGCCCTGGCGCGCTGTTTCTCAGTGACAGAATATGCAAGCCCCGTCTGGAGCCGCTCTATAGATGCACGCAAGGTGGACTCTGCATTGAACACTGCCTGCAGGAAAACCATAGGATGCCAGAAGCCGACAAAAGTTGAACACCTATACGAGCTGGCAGGCATTGATGAACCATCTCGAAGGTGTGATCGGGCAGCTGCAGTTGAACGCTTCAATGCGGACACAGACACCCGCCACCCCTTGCACAATCACCAACATGCCAAGAAATGCTTGACGAGTCCGAACAGCTGCATGGAACGAGAGCCAACTGTACCAGGCACTAAAACCAAACAACAGATGACACCAGGACACCAACTGCCTTATCTATATAATTAAAAGTCTCATCTTGACCACTTCCTGTCTGCGCTCTATATTTATTTTAGAAAAAGGACACTATATATCGCTATGATTTTTGGCCATCTTACTCACAGTCCACCTCCACTGAGCAGGCCCTGAGGATTTTTCCCATTGATGAAAAATAAAAAAGTTATGAGTGTTTAAAAAGCCTTGAGATCTTCTCGCCTGTCAATCACCGCGATGAAGGTCAGGCCTCTACTGGGGGGAGGGGCAGGACTATAAAGCCCCATATGCCTGGACATGACTCAGTCACTTTGCAAGATCATGAGGGAGAGGCCATGACTCTCATTTTAAGCTGTGAATCAACTGATCTGTAAGTCTGCAATGTACTTGCAATAAATGATTTGTTAGCCCTTAATGACAATGCCATGAGTTGTTTGGCCTGCTGCCCTGCCTGTGCTTGAATCTGCAATGCTTTATTAGGTCCGACTGTGTTTGGAAGGGATAAATGCTTGATTAGGTCCGACTGTGTTTGGTTCAAAAGTCCCGGTCATTTCGTGACTTCCGCTTAATGGACAGGTCGCGCTGATTGAGCAAATTTCCGGTGAGTGCAGAGATCACGCTGATTGTGGAATTGCTGCTGACTGAGGAAGCCCCAAAGTGGAGAGGCCGCTGTGTGAGTATTCGAGAAAGTTTACTGCCATATATATGGTGTGTGAGTCAGTGAGTGTGAGTGTGAGCGAGTGTCTGTGTGTGTGTGCGTGTGTGTCTGTGTGAGTGTCTGTGTGAGTGTCTGTCTGTGAGTGTCTGTGTGTGAGTGTCTGTGTGTGTGTGTGTGTGTGTGTGTGTTTGTGAGTGAGTGTGAGCGAGTGTCTGTGTGTGCGTGTGTGTGTGTGTGTGTGTGTGTGTGTGTGTGTGTGTTTGTGAGTGAGTGTGAGCAAGTGTGAGCGAGTGTCTGTGTGTGCGTGTGTGCGTGTGTGCGTGTGTGCGGGTGTGGTCTCAGTGACTGAACTGCCAGCCAAAGTATCGATCGGCCCACAATGTCCATACTAGCCCTCTGGTAACAAGTCTCTTCGGCCCACAACACCATGCTAGCGCTCCAGAAAGCCCCCTCCCCCCCCCCCCACTGGCCAGCAATATTGGAAATGGAGGAGAGGTGGAATATTGCGTTGGGGGACCAGCCCTCCCGTGTGAAGCTAGTCTAGTACTACCTGGAAAGCCCTAAACCACCTCCACACTGGAGTAGGACGTTGCGGACTCAACCTGAAGAAGTGGGGCTTCTCGGACTCTGACAGGTGCAACTGTGGAGAGGTACAGACAATGGCCCACCTACTGACTTGTGGTGGAGAGTCATGCACTGCGGACGATCTCCACAGAGGCACAGATGTGGCACTGGCTGTGGCAGCGATGGCAGAACGTTGTCTGACACACGAGCGAGCGAGTGAGCATGGACAGGCCACAGTATCACTTGCCATGGCCCACTGGCTCCCAGTCAATTGAGCAATTAAAATGTGCTTTTCTGAGTGCCAATCCACTTGTGAGCAAGAGTGCAATCAGAGACTAGTGGCCAAAAACTTGGAAGCCTCTTCCTCAATCAAAGAATGATGAAAATTAACAATTTCTACCATGTGTTTGAGGCAAATGTTGGAGATGCTTCTCGGGGAATGCTGAACATGTACTGTTGGAGATATGCGTAGTGGAGTATTCTGAGGGAGGAGGAGGGAGAATTAAATGGAGAATAAATGCTTTAATTATTTGGGCCTAATGTCACACTTCTGAACTGTATTTTCTATTTAATTCTATGCTACTTGCAATGCTTTTAACAAAAAAAACAATGTCAAGATTGTAATTGCAATTGTAATTGTAATCGTAATTGATTTTTATTAGCGAAGTATGAAAACAAAACAAGTATGTAAATCATACGAGGGAATTGATTTGCCATACAGTCATACCAAAAAGCAATAAAACACACGACCACATAAACATTTAGCATAAACATCCATCACTGTGGCTCCTCCACATTCCTCACTGTGATGGAAGGCAATAAAGTCTTATCTTCTTTCCGTGTTTTTCTCCTGCGGTCGGGGCAGTCGAACCATCCGCCATCAGGGCGATTGAAGCTCCCGCAGCCAGCGATCGAAGATCCCACATTGGGGCAATTGAAGCTCCTGTGATCGGGGCGGTCAAAGCTCCCGCGGTTGGAGCACCTGAAGCCGGTCCCTAACCACGGACCGTGAGCTCCACGATGTAAAGGTCCACAGGCTCCTGCGGTTGGAGCTTCCAAGGTCGATCCCTGGCAATGGGACCGCCAGCTCCGAGATGTTAAATCCGCTGGCTCCCACGGTTGGAGTCCCAAGGTCGATCCCCAGCAAGAGGCCGCCAGCTCCACGATGTTAGGCCGCAGAGTGGACAGAGGTACGATAAGGAAAAAGTCACATCTCCGTCAAGGAAAGAGTTTTAAAAGTTTCCCTCACCCCCCCCCCCCACTCCACCCCCCGCCCTCCACACCCCCCTCCACCCCCCCCCCCACATAATACAAAACTAAAGAGATACTTAAACAACATTTAACTACAGACCCACTGCTACCTGACCCACTGAGTTACTCCAGCACTTTGTGTTATTTTTTGTAAACCTGCACCTGCAGTTCCTTGAGTTGTCACGATTTTAGAAACATTATTTGATTTTTTTTTGCTTCTACAAACATTTCAATTGCTTAACTTGACTGACTATTAATGTTTTTCAGTTTACAAGTTAAGTTTTAATCAATTGGGCATTACTGGCAGAAAACTGTATCAGTATCGATACTGTTTTTCTCATCAAAAAAGTACTCATTTTTAATTCTTTGGGAATATTATAGGTAATCTCAATGGGAAGCTAATTATCATCAGCATGAATTCTCAGAAAAACAATAAGATTTACACCTGTTTTGGAAAATTTAGTTAACTAGAAAGAATAACATCACATTTTTGTCTTTGTTTATTACAGAAGTTGCTATTGCAAATCATCATCATCATCATCGTTAAAAACATTAGTGACGCAGCGGTGCTGGTTTCCGACGGGAACAGTGATGGATGCACCACACATCTCTGTCCTCCAGTTCCTGCGGACTTCCATTGTTGGAAGTAAAGGATTTTGGTGTGTGTGTGTGCTTTATCATCATTCCTTACAATGCTATGTACGACAGTGATCGCAACTTCTACTGAAGTGTGGATGGCCGTTGGCTCGCTAGAAGCTCAACCGCCCTTTGACAGGTCTTCTTTTAGGTCCTGCTGGGGGTCCACAGCCCCCTCCTCACATGCAAACCAGGTGGGGGAGATAGTTTAGTTGCTGACTATCCGACCATGAAGCCAGGTAGCACGGGATTATATGGTACCCGTGGCGGGAGGAACTGCCCCCGACCTGACCTCATGCAAAGAAAGCTTTATTTTTTAAATCAGAGGATTATTCTTTTTTTTTGCAACATCGCTAAAAAAATCACCTTATCAAGCGATAATCTAATGTATTAGATATCAATGTTTAAAACTACACGAGGCAGTGCACAATCAGAGGAAAAAATGGATCAAATGTTTTTTAAATATATTTATTCTTGGGATTTGGGTTATTGTGCTTGAAGAGCCACTCAGAGATCAGAGCAGACAAGCCTTTTTTCAATCAGCCTCGTTCAAGGTTTACCTGTCGTGGTGATGAGCTAGAAAATTCTCCCATAAATCAAAATAATATATCTTTTATACTTTTTAGACTCAATGTTTACAAGAATGATCCCAGGAATGAGTAGGTTAACCTATGATGAGCATTTGTCGGCCCTGGGCCTGTATTCGCTGGAATTTAGAAGAATGAGGGGGGACCTCATTGAAACATACAGAATAGAGAAAGGCTTGGATAGAGTGCATGTGGAGAGGATGTTTCCACTAGTGGGAGAGTCTAGGGCTAGCCTCAGAATTAAAGGACATTATTTTAGGAAAGAGATGAGGATACGTTTCTTTAGTCAGAGGGTGGTGAATCTGTGGAATTCTTTGGCTGTGGAGGCAAAGTCAGTGGATATTTTTAAGGCTAATCAACCTACATACCTCTACGTCTTTGGAGTGTGGGAGGAAACTGAAGATCACGGAGAAAACTCACGCAGGTCACCGGGAGAACGTACAACCTCCGTACTGACAGCACCCATAGTCAGGATCAAACCAGGGTCTCTGGCATTGAAAGCACTGTAAGGCAGAAACATAGAAACATAGAAAATAGGTGCAGGAGGAGGCCATTTAGCCCTTCGAGCCAGCACACTTATTCATTGTGATCATGGCTGATCATCCACAATCAGTAACCCGTGCTTGCATTCTCCCCATATCCATTGATTTAGCTGGCCCCAAGAGCTTCATCTAACTCTCTTTTAAATTCATCCAGTGAATTAGCCTCTACAGCCTTCTGTGGCAGAGAATTCCACAAATTCACAACTCAGTTTAAATGGCCTCCCCTTTATTCTTAGACTGTGGTCTCTGGTTGTGGACTCGCCCAACATTGGGAACACTTTTCCTGCCTCTAGCTTGTCCAGTCCTTTTATAATTTTATATGTTTCTATAAGATTCCCTCTCATCCTTCTAAGTTCCACTGAATACAAGCACACTCTTTCCAATCTTTCTTCATATGACGGGCCAGCCATTCCGGATATTATCCTCGTGAACCTATGCTGCACTGCGTCAATAGCAAGGATGTCCTTCCTCAAATTATACTCCAGGTGTGGTCTCACCAGGGCCCTGTACAACTGCAGGACCTCTAGAAACTCTACCGCTGCACCACCGAGCCGCCCTATCGCGTCCCATCTTCTGATGTCATCTTCATCCCTCTCTGACCCATCTGACCAAAATATTGATTGTCCGCTACCCTCCATAGATGCTGCCTGACCTGCTGTGCTCCTTCATACATCTGTGTAGATGCTTCTGTTGTGGAATGAATCATTGCATTCACAAATACCATGGCTAGTTTCCAGGACCACTTGTATCAAGTGGTTGCCTGCTGTCCAAACATATGGCTAGTTTCAAGAGCTGATTATATAAGGTAGTCGCAGTCTTTGTCTATAGCACTGTTCAAACAGAAATTGGTCCTTGAAATCACAAGAACACCATGTGATTTCAATGCTGATCACTACTTGTAAGTTTGAACAAAACCCTATGATGATGTAAAACAGAAACACAATGGAAGTGGTATGGATTTGGTCCTTGTTTACTATCAGGTAACAACACACTCTGACAACATCTCTTAACCTCAACATGTGTGTCATTCACAATATTTATTGTGCTGTGTAGCCATCCTTTGAGAACATAATGCTGTATCTTCCCCATGGCTTTTTGATTAGCAGCAGTCTAAACAGAGAAGGCAATTTAACAGATCCTTCGGGTAGTGCATTGCGGGCTTTTAACTCAACTATGATAATGAAGGAATAGCCTTGTGTGACTTAAAGGACAAAGTTGGTGAGGCTGATGAGCGAAGCTGCTGCTCTATCTAAATAGGTGATGGTGCTCCTAATTTTGAATGCTGCTGTAAATGCGAGTTACGCCAGCTTTTTGTGCCTATCCTCGGTTTAAACCAGCATGTGCAGTTCCTTCTGACATATTGTTTAAAAAAATGGTTTTCCATGTTATAATGCATATGGTGAAGAGAGTGGTCGCAATGCAAACGTTAACAACTCTGCAGATAAAATATCTTCTCACAACCATTGTCCTAGATTTCATTTTTGGAATTCCAACTCCTCTGTCCACACTTTTGAGGACATTTATGATTCATAAATTTTACACTCAACTTCCTGTTTGCAACAAAAATACCTCAAATACATTTATTTCACTTCAGCCAAAGGATATTTTACTTTCTTTTCTCAAAGCAATCACACTATATTTCTGCAAAATACCAGGTTTACATTGTACATAATAATGTTTTAGAAATGATGTCATGAAAATACACCAAAACCAAGCAACGATGTCAGTTCTTTCTATATTACTAAAACTAAGATCTTGACCGCATTTTGACTTTCTGTTTTGTGATGTCCGAGAGAACGCCGCAACTTACAGCTGTAATTTTTGGCCACCTCGCTCAGAGGCCCCCTCCGCCAGATTGGACTGAAGGATTTTTCCCATCGATGAAAGATCAGAGAGTTATTAATGCTTTTAAAAATGTCCCCATTCTCTCTGCTGCCCCCGCTGGCGGCAGGGGGGAGGGACTATAAAACCCGGAAGTGTCGTGCCTCACTCAGTCTCTGTGAGACGGCAGAAGCAAGAGGGTCATGGCTCTCTGAGCTGCGAATAACACTGAACGCACGTCTACTCGACTGTGAGTCCCCTTGATGTGGTTGTAAAGTGTTTGCCAAATTGGCTTGGAATTTAAAGACTTTTCAGAAAATGTGTTTGTTGCTTGCAAAGTGTTTGCCAAATTGGCTTGGCTTTTAAAGACTTTTCAGAAAATGTGTTTGTTGTTGCAAAGTGTTTGCCAAATTGTCTTGGCTTTTAAAGACTTTTCAGAAAATGTGTGTTGTTGCTTGCAAAGTGTTTGCCAAACTGGCTTGGCTTAAAGACTTTTCAGAAAATGTGTTTGTTATTGCAAAGTGTTTGCCAAATTGCCTTAGCTTTTAAAGACTTTTCAGAAAATGTGATTGTTGCTTGCAAAGTGTTTGCCAAATTGTATTGGCTTTTAAAGACTTTTCAGAAAATGCGTTTGTTGCTTGCAAAGTGTTTGCCAAATTGGCTTGGCTTTTAAAGACTTTTCAGAAAATGTGTTTGTTGCTTGCAAAGTGTTTGCCAAATTGGCTTGGGTTCTAAAATGCTTGCACCAATTTTCGGATGGATAAAGCGTGAATAAACATTTTATTAGATCAGGACTGTGTTTAATTGCAAAATTGACGCTCATTCCATGACTTCGCTTAGTTGAAAGATGGCGCCGATGACATGATGGCATGACAGATGGCAAGATGGCACTGAGTGCGTAATTTCCGGTTCATGGCACGATGGCGCTGACTGCAGAAAGCATAGTGAAGACGCCGTTGAATAATTCAAGAGAGCTGATTGCTCTGTCTATGGTGAGTGTGTTTGTTGGACGTTATTTATAGCACGATTTTGCTTCAACAGCAGCAGCCTCTACAAGAGGCGTTAAACATTTGAATCATTCAGTTTACACACTGTATGTTCACCACGTTCTGAAGTTACTTGGCATTTTGGTAGTGGGTGTGAGTGTGTGTGTGTGAGTCTGTGTGTGTGTGTTAATGAGTGAGTGTGTGTTAGTGAGTGAGTGTGTGTGTGTGTGTGAGTGTGTGTGTGTGTGTGTGTGTGTGTATATGTGTGTGTGTGTGTGTGTGTGTATATGTGTGTGTGTGTGTGTGTGTGTGTGTGTGTGTGTGTGTGTGTATATGTGTGTGTGTGTGTGTGTGTGTGTGTGTGTGTGTGTGTGTATATGTGTGTGTGTGTGTGTGTGTGTGTGTGTGTGTGTGTGTGTGTGTGTGTCTGTGTGGTGGAAGCTGTGTGTGTGAGTGTCTGTGTGTGTGAGTGTCTGTGTGAGGTGGCGGGTGTGTGTGTGATCAACAAATAACAAATGGTCATTCGTAGTTCAGAGCTTATTCGTTATGTTTAATAGCCTGATGGTTGTCAGGGAAGAAGCTGTTCCTCAATGTGGATGTTACAGTTTTCAGTTTATAAAAGTCGGACGTGACTCCAGAAGTCGGGCATAAGTCAGTCAGTCTACAAGCCGTGATTCAGTCTGTCAGTCCAGAGGCCATGAGTGAGTGAGTCAGTCAGTCCAGAGGCCATGAGTTAGTCCCAAGGCAGTGAGTGAGTCCAGAGGCCATGAGTAGGTCGCTCACCGCCCCGCGTCGCCACCGCCCCCCCCCCCCCCACTGACATCCCCCACCTCAAGACGCTGCCCTACGCCGGGCTATAAGATGCTCCCCCTCCTGAAGCTGCCCCCATCCCCCGCTGCAGGACACCCCCTCCCTCATCAGCCCCCGAGAGCCCCCACCTGAAGCCATCCCCCTCCCACAGCTGCAGGACGTTTGCCACCCCCCACCCACCCCGACAGCCCTTACCTCAAAAAAATGTTTTGCACAAATTCATCAGTGAGTCCAGATGATTGAGAATTACAACAAAACAATGGAATTATTTAATTTGCAACAAACAAGAAATGGAAGGATGCACCTTGATGATGACAATCCAGAATTGCTGCAGGAATTGTAATACGATAGAACTGAATGACAGTAATTTGTTGAGGAGAATGGGCCTCTGCTGAATGCTGAGCAGAGAGCAATGTATGCACTCAATTTAACCCACCAGCCATGAGTGACTGCACTGCCAGCCCACCAGCCGTGAGTGACTACACTGCCAGCCCACCTGCCATGAGTAAGTGAACAGCCAGCCCACCAGCCCTAAGTGACTGAACTGCCAGCCCAATAATCCATTCAGTCCACCCTCTCCCCCTTCTCTCTCACAGTCACCTGTTTTGGGCAGAATTTCTGGCAGTTTCTCACCTGCCAGCATGCCAAGTCTGAGTGACTGCACTGCCAGGCCACAATGACTGAGCTGCAAGCCCAAGAATCCATTTGGCCCACAATGTCCATACTAGCCCTCTGGAAATCTGTCCCTTCAGCCCACAACACCCATACTAGCACAACATAACCCCCCCCCCCCCACTGGCCAGCAATATTGGAATTGGTGGAGAGGTGGAATATTGCATTGGGTGACCATCCCTCCCCTGTGATGCTGGGACCCAATGGGTCCCACTTAGTCTAGTCTTTTCTATATTTATTTTGATTTTCTTTCCTTCGAGCCATGGGGTTGGACTAGCCTCGGAGTCACACTAAACAATCTAAGTCATGATGTGGAGCTAAAAATCCTCTTATTTTCACCACATTTTTTTGTCTGCCACACATAGATTGTGAGCAGTAAGTGAAAAGCTGAATGAAGCCGATTGACAATGATAGCCTATAAACTGGGCATATTTTCGAAGGTGCCTTACAAAGAATTTTCTTCAACAGTTTCAAATAGAAATTCTTATCTTTACTGGGTCCTCTTGTGGCAATTGTCTTGGAAAACATAAACATAAGTGGGCACAAAATGCTGGAGTAACTCAGCGGGACAGGCAGCATCTCTGGATAGAAGGACTGGGTGACGTTTTGGGTTGAAACCATTCTTCAGATTGGCTCCATAAACATAAGTGATATGACTTGATAGTCACAATTGAAATCCCGTTTGAAAGAACTCCATCCCCTACTACCAATTCCTCTGTCTACGCTGCATCTGCTCCCAGGATGAGGTGTTCCACATCAGGGCATTGGAAATGTACTAATTCTTCAGGGAACGGGGGTTCCCCTCCCCTAACATAGATGAGGCTCTCACCAGGGTCTCTTCAATACCCCGCAATACTGCTCTCTCTCCCCATCCCCCCACTCAGAACAAGTGCAGAGTCCCCCTAGTCCTCTCCTTCCACCCCACTAGCCTTCACATACAACAAATAGTCCTCCGTCATTTTAGCCACCTCCAACGTGACCCCACCACTCGCCACACCTTCTCATCTCCCCCACTGTTTGCTTTCCGCAAAGACTGCTCCCTCCGTAACTCCCTGGTCAATTCTTCCCTTCCCACCTGCACCACCCCCTCCCCGGGTACTTTCCCTTGCAACCGCAAGAAATGATACACGTGTCGCTTTACCTCCCCCCTCGACTCCATTCAAGAACCCAAGCAGTCATTCCAGGTGCGACAGAGGTTCACCTGCACCTCCTCCAACCTCATCTATTGCATCCGCTGCTCTAGATGTCAGCTGATCTACATCGGTGAGACTAAGCGTAGGCTTGGCGATCGTTTCGCCGAACACCTCCGCTTGGTCCGCTTAACCAACCTGATCTCCCTGTGGCTCAGCACTTCCACTTCACCTCCCATTCTGAATCCGACCTTTCTGTCCTGGGCTTCCTCCATTGCCAGAGTGAGCACCACCGGAAATTGGAGGAGCAGCACCTCATATTCCGCTTGGGCAGTTTACACCCCAGTGGCCTGAACATTGACTTCTCCAATTTCCAGTAGCCCTTGCTGCCTCCTCCCCTTCTCAGCTCTCCCTCAGCCCTCTGGCTCCTCCTCTTCCTTTCTTCTTCCCGCCCCCCCCACCCTGCATCAGTCTGAAGAAGGGTTTTAGCCCGAAACGTTGGCTATTTCCTTCGCTCCATAGATGCTGTCGTACCCGCTGAGTTTCATCAGCATTTTTGTCTACATTTGAAATCCCAAAGCTTTTTGGGATCTTTTTTGGATCTTGGCTGACCTCGCCTGAATTGCACTGCTATAACTGGCTTAAGCTCCATACAACCTGAACTTCAACTATAAACTATGGACTGTCTTTGCTAGCACTAAGCCTTTGTTTTTTTTTTTGCTGCATTATTATTGTGGTTATTGATTTATTGATTTTGTTGTGCAGCGCAGTGTGCAGTTTACTGAGGCAGAGTTACTGCCTTACAGCGCCAGAGACCAGGGTTTGATTCTGACTACGGGTACTATCTATACATAGTTTGTATGTTCTCCCCGTGACCTTGTGGGTTTTCTCTGGGTGCTCCAGTTTCCTCCCACACTCCAATGACATAGAGGTATGTAAGATAATTGGCTTCGATAAAATTGTCCCTAGTGTGTAGGATAGCGCTAGTGTACGGGGATCGCTGATTGGTGCGGGCTCGGTGGGCTGTGCTGTATCTCTAAACTGAACTGAACTTATATTATCTAAGTTTAATGTATTTACAGGCCTGTTATGCAGCTGCAAGTAAAAATGTCATTTTCTGTTATTGGCACACATGACTCTCAAACCAATGGAAACTATGCTTTTGTGTTTAAGAACGAACTGCAGATGCTGGAAAATCGAAGGTACACAAAAAAGCTGGAGAAACTCAGCGGGTGCAGCAGCATCTATGGAGCGAAGGAAATAGGCAACGTTTCGGGCCGAAACCCTTCTTCAGACTGATCGGGGGTCGGGGGGGGCGGGGACAAGAAAGGAAAAAGGAGGAGGAGTCCGAAGGCTGGGGGATGGGAGGAGACAGCAGGGGGACTGAGGAAGGGGAGGAGACAGCAAGGACTAACAAAATTGGGAGAATTTGATGTTCATGTCCCCAGGATGCAGACTCCCCAAACGGAATATGAGGTGCTGTACATCCAATTTCCGGTGTTGCTCGCTGTGGCCATGGAGGAGACCCAGGACAGAGAGGTCAGAGATGGAGTGGGAGGGGGAGTTGAAGTGCTGAGCCACCGGCAGGTCAGCTTGGTTATTGCGGACCGAGCGGAGGTGTTCGGCGAAACGATCGCCCAACCTCTGCTTGGTCTCACCGATATACATCTGAATGGAGCGAAGGAAATAGGCAACGTTTCGGTATGGAGCGAAGGAAATAGGCAACGTTTCGTTATGGAGCGAAGGAAATAGGTTTTGTGTGTTGATTGAGATTTTAACAGAAGCTTTCTGTTTAGTTTATTGTTTATTGTGTTCTGAGGTATAGTAAAAAGCTTTTGTTGCGTGCTATCCAATCAGCAGAAAGACAAAACGTGATTACAATCGAGCCATATACAGTGTATGGATACATAATAAGCAAATAACGTTTAGTGCAAGGTAAAGCAAGCAAAGTCTGATCAAGAATAGTCTGAGGGCCACCAATAACGGAGATCGTAGTTCAGCATTGCTCTCTGTTTGTGGTAGGTTGATTCAGTTGCCTGATAACAGCTGGGGAGAAACTGTCTCTGAATCTGGTGCTGTGCGTTTTCACACTCCTATGCCTTTTGCCTGATGGGAAAAGGTTGAGGAGAGTGGCTAAGGTATGACTCATCCTTGATTATGCTGCTGGCCTTGCCGAGGTAGCGTGATGTATAAATGGAGTGACTAGAAAGGAGGTTGGATTGTTTGATGGTCTGGGCTGTGCCCTCAATTTGTTGCAATTTCTTGCAGTCTTGACTGGAGCTGTTACCAAAGTCTGGGATGGGAGCTGTTCCCTGTCTGTCCATTCAAGTGAACACAGATAATTCTTAGATTTCAAGAAAAGTTGAGGATTTTCTGAGGTTCCACATATATTCATCATGTGTGATGAATCAACTGTGTAGGAAGGAAGTGCAGATGCTGGTTTAAACTGAAGATAGTCACAGAGTGCTAGAGTAACTCAGCAGGACAGGCTTCATCTCTGGAGAGAAGGAATGGATGTTGTATCGGGTCGAGTCCAAAGAAGGGTCCCGACCCGAAACGTCACCCATTCCTTCTCTCCAGAGATGCTGCCTGTCCCGCTGAGTTACTCCAGCACTTTGTGTCTATCTTATGGACTTCAGTAAGGCCTTTGACAAGGTTCCTCATGGAAGGTTGGTTAAGAAGGTTCAATGGTTGGGTATTAATGGTGGAGTAGCAAGATGGATTCAACAGTGGCTGAATGGGAGATGCCAGAGAGTAATGGTGGATGGTTGTTTGTCAGGTTGGAGGCCAGTGACTAGTGGGGTGCCACAGGGATCTGTGTTGGGTCCACTGTTGTTTGTCATGTTCATCAATGATCTGGTTGATGGTGTGGTAAATTGGATTAGTAAGTATGCAGATGATACTAAGATAGGTGGGGTTGTGGATAATGAAGTAGATTTTCAAAGTCTACAGAGAGATTTATGCCAGTTGGAAGAGTGGACTGAAAGATGGCAGATGGAGTTTAATGCTGATAAGTGTGAGGTGCTACATCTTGGCAGGACAAATCAAAATAGGACGTACATGGTAAATGGTAGGGAATTGAAGAATGCAGGTGAACAGAGGGATCTGGGAATAACTGTGCACAGTTCCCTGAAAGTGGAATCTCATGTAGATAGGGTGGTAAAGAAAGCTTTTGGTGTGCTGGCCTTTATAAATCAGAGCATTGAGTATAGAAGTTGGGATGTAATGTTAAAATTGTACAAGGCATTGGTGAGGCCAATTCTGGAGTATGGGGTACAATTTTGGTCGCCTAATTATAGGAAGGATGTCAACAATATAGAGAGAGTACAGAGGAGATTTACTAGAATGTTGCCTGGGTTTCAGCAACTAAGTTACAGAGAGAGGTTGAACAAGTTAGGGCTTTATTCTTTGGAGAGCAGAAGGTTAAGGGGGGACTTGATAGAGGTCTTTAAAATGATGAGAGGGATAGACAGAGTTGATGTGGATAAGCTTTTCCCACTGAGAGTAGGGAAGATTCAAACAAGGGGACATGACTTGAGAATGAAGGGACAGAAGTTTAATAATAATAATAATGGATGGGATTTATATAGCGCCTTTCTAATACTCAAGGCGCTTTACATCGCATTATTCATTCACTCCTCAGTCACATTCGGTGGTGGTAAGCTACTTCTGTAGCCACAGCTGCCCTGGGGCAGACTGACGGAAGCGTGGCTGCCAATCTGTGGCTGCCTACGCCCCCTCCGACCACCACCAATCACTCACACACATTCACACACATTCACACACAGGCAAAGGTGGGTGAAGTGTCTTGCCCAAGGACACAACGACAGTATGCACTCCAAGCGGGATTCGAACCGGCTACCTTCCGGTTGCCAGCCGAACACTTAGCCCATTGTGCCATCTGTCGTCCCAGTTTAGGGGTAACATGAGGGGGAACTTCTTTGCTCAGAGAGTGGTGGCTGTGTGGAATGAGCTTCCAGTGAAGGTGATGGAGGCAGGTTAGTTTTTATCATTTAAAAATAAATTGGATAGTTATATGGACGGGAAAGGAATGGAGGGTTATGGTCTGAGCGCAGGTATATGGGACTAGGGGAGAATACGTGTTCGGCACGGACTAGAAGGGTCGAGATGGCCTGTTTCCGTGCTGTAATTGTTATATGTTATATGGTTATATGGTTATGCTTAAGATCATGAAGGGTCCTGATATTGTGTCCTGAAACCAGTTAAAACAAAAAAAAAGTAATCCAACAAAGACAAGTGTAAGAAAAAAAACATGGATTGATGGCACATATTTCCCTGCCTCAAGTCATGGCACAGTTTGAAAAGCCAATGAAATTGCGTTTGAAAGCAGAATTACCCCACTATTTACATTATCCACGGCTGCTGTGCATGGTTCCCTGAAGGCATAAATTGAAAGCATTCGTCGGAGCAGTCAGACCTGTCAGAAACATGAAATCTACCAAGCTCACAAAATCACCTCATTCCACATAATCCAGTCCCTTTGTTGAAATGAAATACTTGATGGTACTGAGACAGGGGATGAATTGTTGTAATGGTGTTCACTCCGACTTAATCATCAAATACCATGCAAGATCACCATATTCCAAATGTTCTTACGATTTAGCTGAAAGTGAGAGTTGTGAAATGTCAAGGTTGACAGGCACCACATTTATATTCATCATTCTTTTGTGTCTGATATTCAAAAGCTTTGGACATACATTTCTTTGGACTATTGTACCACCTGACATTGGCACAGAGCCCTTGAACTCCCATACTGGTGTGACCTAATCTTTTTCTAACAGTCTTCACCCACATGCACCTTCTCCCCATTATTTTTTTTCTGATTCGCATTTACAGTGCATCGGGAAATAGGGAAACTGAGGACAGAATACTCAATCTTTTTGTTTAAGTACTGCAAGAATTTGTACTGTATTTAAGATGACATTCTTTTATTGGATAGTGCAACAGGATAAAGTAACCATTCAAGGAGGTTCGTCAACATTAGAAGTTGATAGTTTTAAAGTTGGATATTTTTAAGGCAGAGATAGATTCTTAATTAGTATGGGTGTCAGGGGTTATGGGGGGAAGACAGGAGAACGGGGTTAGGAGGGAGAGATTGATCACTCATGATTGAATGGTGGAATAGACTTGATGGGCCGAATGGCCGCATTCAGTTCGTATCACTTATGAACATGAACTATGGCCTCACCCATCTGCCCGGACATCAAATATTCAACTGGTAGTATGTCACCACTCCTGTGCTACACTTTCGCTGTGGTACACCTGTCCAAATCCTAGAGCTTTGCTTGTTAGTACTACAGTACAATAGTACACAACTACTTTTCAGTCCGAGCACATGCAGAATGCTAAATCCACCTACATAAGTTAAATACCTCATCTGAGATCACCTTGTGTCAGAAGCTGCAGGTGCACAAATCGCCCTGACAGAATGCTTATCAAAATGGTAATTGCTTTTGGGTTTCTCCATGTCACATTTGTTCTTGGTGTCATACTACCACATGCAGGGAGGCAATATCAAAGGTAGGGTTTCAAAGTAAATTGGGGTTTCAAACTAACTTGTCTAAGTCACTGTTAAACCGTATAGAGAGCACCCGTCGTCAGGATCGAACCTGGGTCTCTGGCGCTGCAAGGCAGCACATCTACCGCTGCACCACTGCGCTGCACATAAAATCAATAAATTAAATAACATTAAAACAATGAGGCTAAAGAATAGACAGGCAACTGCATCCTCTTGATAAGTATTAGCTGAGAAGACAAAGCATACCACCAATGTCTGAAGAAGGATCCTGACCCGAAAAATCACCCTTCTCTCCAGAGATGCTGCCTGTCCCGCTGAGTTGCTCCAGCTTTTTGTGTCTATCTTCGGTGTAAACCAGCATCTGCAGTTCTTTCCTATAAATCTAATATTCATCACAGAGTGACAGAGCTTCATCTGATGTTGTGACTATGTTTAGCAACACCAACCAATGCTACAAACCAAATTCAAATTTTGCCAATTAACAATAAAAATCTAAATTGTACTCTTAATGTAGTCATCCGGATAAGCCTTTAGATTTAATACAATTCTTTTATTGCCCTTTTTCACCTTTTAGCTGAAATTATTCCCCACAGGATACTACTTAAAAAATAACAGGATGCTCCTCTGAGGTTTTTTTTAATACTTTATTATAGCTGCGTATTGCTATCCACTGATGCAAGAAGCTTACAGGTATCAATCATTAAAAACCTACAGTATAGATTTTGCTGCATCTTCAGAGGAAGAATGTATAAAATAACAAGCATGTTCATACCTTATATGCAAAAACAAATCTGAATGCATTCATTTTACTTCTGCATCTGAAGTAAATTTGCCAGCAGTTGGCAATTTATGTTGAAAAAGGTGTATTAAATGCGAAGC
This sequence comes from Amblyraja radiata, assembly GCF_010909765.2. Taxonomy (NCBI): domain Eukaryota; kingdom Metazoa; phylum Chordata; class Chondrichthyes; order Rajiformes; family Rajidae; genus Amblyraja; species Amblyraja radiata. The sequence goes on from NC_045959.1 coordinate 36,413,865, forward strand.
AAATAAAATTTGGCAATTTATTTTGTTATAATGGTGAGTTTATTTAAATTTTCTATCCACTGCTGGTTGCATTTGCTATTTTTTTAATATTTATATATACCTGAGAGGCAGCTCAAAACAAACAAATAAAAAAAAGCAACCTCAGCTGAAAATTGTATTGCTTATGTTTTGAATAATACTATGTATTTAAATTGGTCGTAGACAAAAGTGCTGGAGAAACTCAGTTTCAGGCTGAAACATTGCCTATTTCCTTCGCTCCATAGATGCTGCCGCACCTGCTGAGTTTCGCCAGCACTTCTGCAGTTCCTTCTTAAATATTTAAATTGGTTACTCCTTTCTAATCCATAGAAACACCATAATCTGAAGAAGGTTCTCGACCCAAAATATTACCCATTCCTTCTCTTCAGAGATGCTGCCTGTCCCGCTGAGTTACTCCAGCATTATGTATTTATCTATAGTAAAACCAATTCTACATTGGAGAAATGCTTGATAAAGAAAGAGGAAGGAAATTTGTTTAGGTGATGCTAAAGTAATTGTTATAAAGCAGCTACCAAGGAGTTAAACATAAAATGCTGGAGTAACTCAGAGGCACAGGCAGCATCTCTGGAGAGTAGGAATGGGTGATGTTTTGGGTTGAGACCCTTCTTCAGTTGGGCTGCCTATTGAGAAATGGCAACGGTGTTCTTTGCAAATCCAAATCAGAAACGTAATGTCTGCTTTAGTTTAGTTTAGTTTAGTTTAGTTTAGTTTATTTTAGTTTACTTTAGTTTAGTTTACTTTATTTCAGTTTAAATACAGCAAGGACACAGGGACATTGGCCCATTGAGTCCACATCGACCATGATCACCCCTTCACACCAATTCTATGTTCTTCTATTTTCGCATCCACTCTCTCTACACTGGGGGACATTTTGCAGAGGCCTATTAAACTACAAACCCGTACATCTTGTAGATGTAGGAAGAATCCAGAGCACCCAGAGAAACCCCACACAGTCACAGGGAGAATGTACAAACCCCACAGACCGCACCCGACATCAGAATCAAACCTGTGTCTCTGGCACAGTGAGGCAGTAGCCCCATGCTGGTGTGCTGCCACAGTTGCTCCAGTATTGGTTTGCTCAGGCTAGAATAAATACAGAAATAGTTCAAAATGCCTAGCATTTACTGTAATCAACATCACAATCATGGTCACTCCATTGTCTGAAAGTCCATCCACCAATATCCAAATTTTTACTAACCTCGGATTTTCCGCCAAACCTACCCTGGCCTTCATGAGGAAAAAAGATTACAAGGGGAGCAAGAGGCGGCCGTGGATGACAAGGGAAGTCAAGAACAATATAAAAATAAGAGAGAAGATGAGCCGGAAGCCAGAGAATCGAGCAACTTTTAAAGATCAACAAAAGGTAAATAAAAAGGCATTACGGGGAGAAAAGATGAAGTACAAAGGTAAGCTAGCCAAGAATATAAAGGAGGATAGTAAAAGATTCTTTATGTCTGTGAAGAGGAAATAGTTAAGACAAATGTGGGTCCCTTGAAGACAGAAACAGGTGAATTTATTATGAGGAACAAGGAAATGGCAGATGAGTTGAACAGGTACTTTGGTTCTGTCTTCACCAAGGAAGACACAGACAATCTCCCTGATGTACTAGGGAACAGAATGCCTAGGGTGAGGGAGGAACTGAAGGAAATTCACATTAGTCAGGAAATGGTGTTGGATAGACTGATGGGACTGAAGGCTGATAAATCCCCAGGCCTGATGGTTTGCATCCCAGGGTACTCAAGGAGGTGGCTTTAGAAATCATCGATGCATTGGTGATCATTTTCAAATGTTCTATAGATTCTGGATCATTTCCTGTGGATTAGAGGGTAGCTAATGTTATCCCACTTTTTAAGAAAGGAGGGAGAGAGAAAGCGGAATTACAGACCAATTAGCCTGACATCGGTGCTGGAGTCAATTGTAAAAGATGAAATAACGACACATTTGGATAGCAGTACGAAGGGGAAATCATGTTTGACAAATCTTCTGGAATTTGTTGAGGATGTAACAAGTAAAATGGACAAGGGAGAGCCAGTGGATGTAGTGTACCTGGACCTCAGAAAGCCTTTGATATGGCCCCACACAGGAGATTAGAGGGCAAAATTAGAGCACATGGTATTGGGGGTAGGGTATTGACATGGATAGAAAATTGGTTGGCAGACAGGAAACAAAGAGTAGAAATTAACGGGTCCCTTTCAGAATGGCTGGCAGTGACTAGTGGGGTACCGCAAGGCTCGGTGCTGGGACTGCAGCTATTTACAATATACATCAATGATTTGGATGAAGGGATTCGAAGTAACATTAGCAAATTTGCAGATGACACAAAGCTGTGTGGCAGTGTGAACTGTGAGGACGATGCTATGAGGATGCAGGGTGACTTGGACAGATTGGGTGAGTGGGCAGATGCATGGCAGATGCCGTTTAATGTGGATAAATGTGAGGTTATCCACTTTGGTGGCAAGAACAGGAAGGCAGATTATTAACTGAATGGTGTCAGGTTAGGAAAAGGTGAAGCACAACGAGACCTGTGTGTTCTTGTACATCAGTCACTGAAAGTAAGCATGCAGGCACAGCAGGCGGTGAAGAAAGCTAATGGCATGTTGGCCTTCATAACGAGAGGAGTATAGGAGCAAAGAGGTCCTTCTTTAGTTGTACAGGGCCCTGGTGAGACCACACCTGGAATATTGTGTGCAGTTTTGGACCCCTAATTTGAGGAAGGACATTCTTGCTATTGAGGGAGTGCAGCATAGGTTCATGAGGTTAATTCCAGGGATGGCGGGTATCTGTGGAATTCATTGCCACAGAAAGCTGTGGAGGCCAAGTCAATGGATATTTTGAAGGCAGAGATAGACAGATTCATGGTTAGTATGGGTGTCAGGAGAATGGGGTTAAGAGGGGAAGATAAATCAGCCATGATTGAACTGTGGAGTAGACTTGATGGGCCAATTCGCCTAATTCTGCTCCAATCACTTATGAACTTATGAATTGCAAGGTGGAGGGGTGCGGTTGGTTGGACACTCGACCCCAAAGCTAATTTACTGCAAGTAAACAGTTGTTGCTTACCTGGTGTAAAATGGCATCGAGGGGAGGGAGGATATGGGGGATATCTGAGAAGTGAGCTCTGCAGTTAAATTCCTAAAGAAGATGGCTAACTCTGATATTAAAGCTTCCACATTAATGTTCTGAAGCTGTTGTCAAATCTGTGTTTATATTAATCAAGGACCTATACACATATTTAGAACTGGCCATTAACCAGCCTAATTACCTCATAATGTATCATTAATAAATCTATGTCAATGAAGAGGTGAACTATCTGACTCACCAGGCCCTGGGCCCATTGCAATAGCATTTATCTACTTTGAACAAGGTCTCCTCCTCTCAAAATCGTCTACTCCACTGCGAAATCTCCTCAAGGTGTGCCTACTTTGCAGACATTCTCCTCCTCTCACATAGATGCTGCCTCACCCGCTGAGTTTCTCCCGCATTTTTGTCTACCTAGAATTTACCTCTCGCTCTGTTGGAAAATAATTTGTTACAGAACAAATAACTGTCGTCAGCTCCAAGACATATATTATAAATATAGCCATGAATATTGAAATATGAAATCTAAATGGAGCAACTTAAAGCAACACAATGGTTCATTGGTTCAATGATGCTTTAATTGTCAATGTGCAAAGTGCAAACACGCAGTGGAATTATTTTCTTACAAACAGTTCCATAGAACATGGCATAACTAAGCATATCCCCGATAAGCAAATTGTACAGAAATAGTCTACTGACCCCGCATTCAAGAAGCACCGTGTTTGGACGCCATTTTCAAAGTCCTGTCCACACTCTTGGTATTATGAATGGTACATGTTCCAGGCGAGCCCCAGGCTGCTGCAGGCCTCCACCCGTCACCTTACCTTGGGTGTGTGGATCGAGCTGCAACCAACATCCCTCCTCTCACCTGTCCACCTTCGTGCCCCGGGGACGTCTCCCACTGCCCACCTCGAAATGACATCGTAGGCCAGACCCCAGTTCCCCAACATTTGATTTCCATCTCTGATGACCTCTTACCATTCCTTATCTCTGTAACTCCCTCTCCCCTGATGCTCAGTCTGAAGAAGGGTCTCAACCCGAAACGTCACCCATTCATTCCATCCAGAGATGCTGCCTGTCCGGCTGAGTTACTTCAGCATTTTGTGTCTATCTTTGGTGTAAACCAACATCTGCAGTTCCTTCCTACACATTCCATCTCCTCTCCTATTGGCTTTGCCCCTCTCCAGTCATGTCCATCAATGTTGCTGGCTCCACCCCCCTGATCTCTAGGATATATGCATATATTTCGGAAAGTTTTAATTATAATATCAAAGATAATTTAAATAATGCAGCATGGTATTCAGAAAAACATGCAGAATAAACTGGAAAGTTACCATTACCTGCTTACATTCATCATAATCATACTTTATTCACCAAGTATGTTTTGCAACATATGAGGAATTTGATTTGCCATACAGTCATACACATAAAATGCAACAGAACACACAAAATACCTTTTAACATAAACATCCACCAAAGTGACTCCCCCACATTCCTCACTGTGATGGAAGGCGATAAAAAGTTCAATCTCTCCCTTCTTTGTCCTCCAGCGGTCAGGAGCCTCTAATCTTCTGTTGACGGGCCGATGTTATACCCATAGCCAGCGGCGGGCCTTCTAGTTTGGGCAATCAAGCTCCTGCATCGAGGGGGGAATCTCAGCTCCTCCCTGCCGGGCGATCTACCCCAGGTCGGGGCTAATCGAACGTTGTGTGGCTTTTCAAGCTTTCCGACGTCAGTCTCAACCCGAGACTGCGAGTTCCTTGATGTTAAAGTCTGCAGAGCCGTGGTTGGAGCGTCGATCACAGGCAAGGAATCTGCTCCGAAGGTAAATCCACGCCCCACAGTGGGGTTCAAAGTCAGTCCCGAGCAAGGCCTCCAGCTCGACGATGTTAGGCCGCAGAGTGACCAGAGATATGATCCGGAAAACAATCGTGACCCCCTGACCCACCCCCCACATAAAACTAACCAGAGAACATGAACACAAACTTTTTAAACACACTGAAAATGAAAAAAAAAGACGAAAAGAACAGACAGTCTGTAGGCAAGGCTGCCATCGAAGCACCACCCGGTGTAACAATGATGCCATTGTTACAACGTTATAAAATTCACCATCATCGAATAGTGAAAGGCTTGGATTGAGTGGATGTGGAGAGGATGTCTAGTGGGAGAGTCTAGGACTAGAGATCATAGCCACAGAATTAAAGGATGTTCCATCTCAAAGGAGATGAGGAGGAATTTGTTTAGTCAGAGGGTGATGATTCTGTGGAATTCTTTGCCATAGAAGACTGTGGAGGCCAAGTCAATGGATATTTTTTAAGCAGAGATAGATAGATTCTTGATTAGTACAGGTGTCAGAGGTTATTGGGAGAAGATAGGTAAATGGGGATATAAGGGACAGATAAATCAGCCACGATTGAATGGTGGAGTAAAGTAAACCACCGGGTGGAACCAGCAATGGCTGCCTCACCAACAGTCTGTCTGTCCCTTCCTTCTTTGTTGTGTTAAATGTGTTTTAGTGTTCTTTAGTTTGTTTTATGTGGGGCAGGGGGGGAATTGGGGGAAACTTTTATATATTCACTTACCTCGACGGTGATGCAATTGTTTTACGTATGGTATCTACATCCGCACTGCGGCCTAAAGGACCTGTCCCACTTAAGCAACCTTTTTGGCTGTATGGTCATGAGAGGTCTCCTATGGTCGTGAGAAGTCACCTGCGACATGTCGCCAGGGGTTGCCTGTATGGTCGTGTGAAGTCTCCAAAGAGTCGTAGCGTCTTTCTGGTCGCCGCTAACTTTTCAATATGTTGAACATTTTTGGCGACCTATGATGGGTGTCGGCAGTCGCCTAAAAGGTTGCGTAAGTGGGACAGGCCCTTAACATCGAATAGCTGGTGGCCTTTCCTGGAGACCGACTTCGTGAGCTCCAACCGAGGGAGCATGCGGACTTAACATCGTGGAGCTCGCGGTCCCTGGTTAGAGACTGACTTCGGGAGCTCCAAGCCGCAGGAGCTTCGACCGCCCAACACGATACAGCACAGAAACAACCCTTGACAAAGTTGGCATCCTGGGCTAGTTCCATTTGATTAAGTGATTATGTTTTTGAGGATTTGACAAAGAAAATTGATGAAGGCAAGACGGTAGAGTTTACTGACAACACTGACCTTTCTGTCCTGAGCCTCCTCCACTGTCACAGTGAGACCCAATGCAAATTGGAGGAATAACATCTCATATTTCGCTTTGGCAGCTTTCACCCCAGAGGTATGATATATTGACCTCTCTAGTTTCATGTAACACTTGCTTTCCCTCTCTGTCTCTCTTTCTGTCCCTCACCCATCCTCGTTTCACTGTCCCCATGATTACATTTTACTGATTGTGTGCCTCGTTGTCAACTTCCCCACAGCTAACAACAAACAATTCTACATTTTTCTTGACCTACATTGCCTTTGATCTCTCATTTTCAAACCTTACCCTTCCATATCTTTGTCTCCCTCTCCCCTGATTCTCAGTCTGAAGAAGGGACTTGACCCGAAATGACGCCCATTCCTTCTCGTCAGAGTTACTCCAGCATTTTGTGTCTATCTAAGTTGGTAGACTTGTTTTACATGGACACCAACAAGCCTTTTGACAAGGTACCAACATGGTAGTTGATCCAGATAGTTTGGGTACATGAGATGCAAGCTGTTTTGACAAACTGGATCTGAAATTGATTTGATAGGAGACAGAAGGTAAATGTAGGAAGCAACTGCAGATGCTGTTTCACAACGAAGATAGACACAAAAAGATGGAGTAACTGAATCTGAAGAAGGGTCTCGACCCAAAATGTCACCCATTCCTTCTCTCCAGAGATGCTGCCTGTCCAGCTGAGTTACTCCAGCATTTTATGTCTAATTTCAGAAGGTAAGAGCATTGGGTTGTTTTACTGACTTGAAGTTTCAGTTTACAAAAGGGATTGTAGCTGGGACCAATGTTGTTTGTCATGCATATAACTGCAAATGCTGGTTTAAACTGAAGATAGACACGAAATGCTGGAGTAAAGGGCCTGTCCCACTTAGGCTATTTTTTAGGCGACTACAGGCGACTCGGCTGTTGCCACTTGGTCGCCGGGGTATTGAGTGGTCTCCACAGTCGCCTAAAGAGTCGTAGCGTTTTTCTGGCGAGAGTGGGCTGACGCCAATGAGCGTAGCTTGACTTCTCCTGATGTAGGTGCCGTCATAGGTTGTCACCAGGTGACGTAGGTTGTCGCCGGTGCTGACTTCGGTGAATTCCATTGGCGACTACGTCAATCGTCGACAGGCACCGGCGACTGAATTGACTTTGGTTGTCTTCAGTTGTCGTAGCTGTTGCGGGTGGACGTAGGTTGACTTCTGTTGTCGTAGGTTGTCGCTGTGTGGTTGTAGGTTATCATAGGTGTCATAGGTGGACGTCCTAATGGGTCGCCGGTTGTCGGTAGCTTCCCGTAGCTTGACTTTGACTAGGTGGTAGGTTGTTGTAGCTTGTCATAGACATTGTCGTTGCGGGGGGGTCCAGTCGCCAGTTTTTCGGTGGTCTGCTACGATTGTGGTAGTCGCCGGCAGTGGCCTAAAAAATCGCCTAAGTCGGACAGGCCCTTAACTGAGCGGGACAGGTAGCATCTCTGGAGGGAAGGAATGGGTGATGTTTCGGGTCGAGACCCTTCTTCAGTCTGACTTGGATGAGAATGTCTGTGGTCTCAATAGGTATGTTGGCTGATGATATGAAGATTGGTGGATTTGTAGGTAGCAAGGATGGATGTCTAAACATGCAGACAAGTGCAGTTTCATACCACTTGAAGCAGGATGCAAGACAACCAAATTGAAGTGCAGTTTAATACCATTTCAAGCAGGGTGCAAGGCCACCAAATTCAAGAGCAGCTCCATACCATTTCATGCAGGGTGCAAGGCCACCAAAATCAAATGCAGTTTCATACCATTTCATGCACCATAAAACCACCATAAAACTACACAAAACATCACATAAACACCACACTCACAGTTCAGTAGACATTCAGTGTGTTCATTTGATTCACAGTTCAGACAGTCATGACCTCCCCCCCCCCATCTTGCAGAGACTGAGCCACACCCACACTTCTGGGTTTTATAATCCCTCCCCCCTCCCACTTGAAGGGGCGTGGCCTTCATAGCGTGATTGACAGGAGAGAGATTCTCAACATTTTAAAACAAAACTAATAACACTTTTATTTTTCATTGATGGGAAGAATCCTCTGCACCTGATGAGTGGAGGGGGACTGAGTAAGATGGCCAAAAATTACAGCCGTAAATGGTAGCATTTTATCTAAAATCAATATACAGTGCAAACAGGAAGTTGTCAAGTTTAGACCAACAACCATTTGCAGTGCAGCATTTCAAAGCAACCCCCACCAACAACCATTTGCAGTGCAGCATTTCAAAGCAACCCCCACCAACAACCATTTGCAGTGCAGCATTTCAAAGCATCCCCCACCAACAACCATTTGCAGTGCAGCATTTCAAAACAACCCCCACCAACAACCATTTGCAGTGCAGCATTTCAAAGCAACCCCCACCAACAACCATTTGCAGTGCAGCATTTCAAAGCAACCACGTTTTAATTTTCAAACCACATTAAGAACACTCACAATTGCATGAACATGTGTTCAGTGTTATTGACAGCTCAGAGAGATGTGGAGATGTGATCCTCTTGCTTCCTCCATCTTGTGGAGACTTAGTGAGGCACAACACTTCTGGGTTTTATAGTCCCTCCCCCCTCCCAACAGCAGGGGCAGCAGAGAGAATCTCAACATTTTTTAAACATTAATAACTCTTTTATGTCCTACACAGTGGAGGGGGACTCTGAGGAAGATGGCCAAAAATCACAGCCGTACGTGCAGCCTTTTCTTAGTAAAATTACGACACAGAAAAACAGGAAGTGGTCAAGATCTTACTTTTAGTTATATACAGTAGATTGTGATTGTGATTTGATAACCATTGCTCTGGATTCAGGGCACTCTCAATCTCTTCCTGATTTATTGAAATTGTCATCCCACCATGTAGGAACTGAGTTTCTTTGTTAATGACACAACATTCTCTGACATCACTGTAGATAGTATTGGTCGATGTACATCCATGATGTATTTAGAGCATACAAGGCAAGCACTCTATCACTCACTACATATCAGTTGGCATAATCTCAATTCCAAAAGAAACACAGCCAAAAGAGATTGCTGATGCTGGAATCTAGAACAGTGACTGAAACAGATTGGAATAGATGTGAGGCTTTACAAATACATCAAAAATTAAATTTCTGTGTTCCATAAAGGAAAAGGTGGCCTCCCCTTTAGACTTAGGATTTAGGAGATAATTATTCTCAGAGATTTTAGAGTTACAATACGGCAACAGGCCCTTCGGCCCACAGTGTCCATGCTGACCAGTGACCACCCCATACACAAGCACTATCCAACACACACTAGGGACAATTTACAATTTTACCAAAGCCAATTAACCTACAAACCTGTACGTCTTTGGAGTGTGGGAGGAGACCGAAGATCTCGGAGAAATCCCATGCAGTCACAGGGAGAACGTACAAATTCCATGCAAACAGCACCCGCAATCAGGAACAAACCCAGGCAGGTCTCTGCCGCTGTGCCACTGTACCTCTGTTGACTTCTCTCGAGGCCCTAACCAAAATTTTACATGCAAGGCTGTAAGTGTTAAAAAAACATTTAAATGATGCCCAGAAATAAAAAGCCATGAACCTGAAGACCAGCATGTCCTCTTTCTCCACTCTCATTTAGATCAAACTGGTTTAAATTAAAATTGCCCCATTATATGGGTACTCAATTAATTCAGCCAAAGGCCACCAAGTGATTTCAGTGCTTTTGGAGACTGTTTCACCACTCTACCCTCAGGCACAGCGTGTGTTTTTGTGTTTTATTGAATTATTGTGTCTGTAGTTAAACAAAAGCCCCAACAAATCAGCTGTCCGGACTCTCAATTCTGCTTAAAAAAACAAGAATCATGCTCCAGTCCTTTTAATAATTAATATGTCAATTGCAGAAGGTGAATTGCCAGGGTGCTCGAATCTGATAGAGACACAAGCTTCCATTTTCAGGAGCATAATGTGACAATGTCAGGCAACTGTTCAACGTATGCAGCCTATTGGTTTTGCAAGCTACAGCAATTATCACTGAACCATATAGCATGCATAATAAGAAAAGCTGGATAATTCTCATTTCACGGCATCTAATTCGCTTCTGCTGCCCATTACTTTTAAAGCCTATATTTGCTGCACTTGTTCACCCTTTGACTGATATCTGTAAATAAAATAATTATCAACCAATAATCTTGTTTTCTTTGCTATAATAAGTCTGAGGTTTAAAGTAAGTGTTCAATTAATGGTTCCTCATGGAAGGTTGGTTAAGAAGGTTAAACTGTTGGGTATAAATGCAGGAATAGCAAGATGGATTCAGCAGTGGCTGAATGGGAGAAGCCAGAGGGTAATGGTGGATGGCTGTTTGTCGGGTTGGAGGCAGGTGACTAGTGGGGTGCCTCAGGGATCTGTGTTGGGTCCTTTGTTGTTTGTCATGTACATCAATGATCTGGATGAAGGGGTGGTAAATTGGATTAGTAAGTATGCAGATGATACCAAGATAGGGGGTGTTGTGGATAATGAAGAGGATTTCCAAAGTCTACAGAGTGATTTAGGCCATTTGGAAAAATGGGCTGAAAGATGGCAGATGGAGTTTAATGCTGATAAATGTGAGGTGTTACATCTTGGCAGGACAAATCAAAATAGGACGTACATGATAAATGGTAGGGAATTGAAGAATACAGTTGAACAGAGGGATCTGGGAATAACCGTGCATAGTTCCTTGAAGGTGGAATATCATATAGATAGGGTGGTAAAGAAAGCTTTTGGTATGCTAGTCTTTATAAATCAGAGCATTGAGTATAGAAGCTGGGATGTAATGTTAAAATTGTACAAGGCATTGGTGAGACCAAATCTGGAGTATGGTGTACAATTTTGGTCGCCCATTTATAGGAAGGATGTCAACAAAATAGAGAGAGTACAGAGGAGATTTACTAGAATGTTGCCTGGGTTTCAACAACTAAGTTACAGAGATAGGTTGAATAAGTTAGGTCTTTATTCTCTGGAGCGCAGAAGGTTAAGGGGGGACTTGATAGAGGTCTTTAAAATGATGAGAGGGATAGACAGAGTTGATGTGATCAAGCTTTTCCCTTTGAGAATAGGGAAGATTCAAACAAGAGGACATGACTTCAGAATTAAGGGACAGAAGTTTAGGGGTAACATGAGGGGGAACTTCTTTACTCAGAGAGTGGTAGCGGTGTGGAATGAGCTTCCAGTGGAAGTGGTGGCGGCAGGTTCGTTGGTATCATTTAAGAATAAATTGGATAGGCATATGGATGAGAAGGGAATGGAGGGTTATGGTATGAGTGCAGGCAGGTGGGACTAAGGGAAAAAAATTGTTCGGCGCGGTCTTGTAGGGCCGAGATGGCCTGTTTCCGTGCTGTAATTGTTATATGGTTATATGGTTATATGGTTAATGTATATTAACTATCTTTTAGGAGGCATGTAGAAATACGTTATTGATGGCGAGCCATTAATAATCTCCTAATTAGTGAGCCATTTCATCCTCAATGTGTTTAAATGTTTCACTCAAGCCTGGAGTCAGATGGAAGTGTAGAGGGACTGGATGTCCATGGCAAAGATTTGAGTGTGGGAGGAAACCGGAGCTTCTCGGAGCAAACCCACGTGGGTCATGGGGAGAATGTATAAACTCCATACAGACAGCACCCGTAGTCAGGTTTGAACATGGGTCTCTGGCGCTGTAAGGCAGCAATACCCCTGCGCCACTGTGCAGCCTAATATGCTTCAATATCTTAAAGAACATGCTCTTTTTAGACAGGGTTGCATATAACCACGGCTCTTGAAAGTTCAGAAGCAATAGTTTATCACCTTGCAAGTGCTGTCTCAGACAGCTTGTGGATCTGTGGTTTGTGGCTCTAATCTGCAGTGACATTCACACTGCTGGATTAATGACTGTTATGTCATTCCTCTATGTTCATTCAGAAATAATTTGCAGTTCATTACCACAGAATTCCATGACCAGTACATATTCAAAATGGACTAATTACTTGTGCACTTGCATAATATGCAGCTGTCAGTCAAATCAAACAATGATGCATGCTGACTGCAAATACTTTGATTTAGAAGGAATGTTTCTCACACTAAGCTGCTTGCTGTCTTTTATGTACTCTGCTACCCGTTGAAATTGATCAACATCAGCAATTACCTTCAGGCAGTTAGAAATGAACAAGCCAATTCATTTTTTTCCTCAATGGTCACAGGGCTTTTATTCCGATTTTGCTACTTTGTTTAAAGTGAGATACGGGATAAGAACTGACAAAGGGTCATGGAATGAGCGTTCAAGTTGCAGCCCTGTTTCCACCAACCTTTCCACCACTACACCCAAGAAGCACAAGAAGTACAAGAGGGCAAGGCACCATTGCAGTGTGTTCAGCTCTGGCTGAACAATTTCTAATCTTGCGATGTGGACTCGATAAGAAGAAGCACTGACACACTGTAATTTTACTTCGGAGTCACGTGAGTGACTACGTGAAGAAGACCCCGTACAGCCGCACACGCAAAGTTCTACTGGATGAGCCAACGATGACAATTTAAAGCATTGCCTGATGATTTAACCTCAGCTCCCAGACTATTTACCAAATTGTTAAAACCAATCTTAGCATTACTAAGAGCTCAATGTCATTTGGTAATGGCCTATTTGGATGATATACTAATTGTTGGAGACACTTGGGCTACAACAGAAGAATCAAATTCACTTTTGAGAAGCTGGGATTTATTATCCATCCAGATAAGTCCAAATTGTTACCAAACACAGAAATTGATTACTTGGGTTTCACTATCAATTCAGAACATATGGTAGTGATTCTGCCCAGGGGAAAAAAGACTGCAGTTAATTGAAGGTTGCATCAAGCTGATTGCACAGCACCAACCGTCAATTAGACAAGTGGCAAGCTTGCCTGGCAAACTAATTGCTTTATTTCCAGCTGTACAGTTTGGACCACTACATTATCAGCAATTACAGCAAGCAAAAGTACAGGCATTAATAAAACAAGCAGGGCTGTTACTGATATACAATGGTGGATCAGGAATGTGTCAAATGCCTCCAGAGAAATGCTGGTTGAAACACCTTCCATCATTCTACAGACTGATGCAAGTGCTCTAGGTTGGGGCGCTACTAATACTATTTCCAGCTGTGGAGGTAGATGGAATGTGGAAGAAGTACCTTTGCTCCAAGAACAAGGGATTAATTACCTAGAGCTGTCAGGAACATGTTATGGGCTTAAAGCTTATTGCTCTAACATGCAAAATCTACATGTTCAGGTACAGATTGACAACACTACGGCAATAGCATATTTTAATCATATTGGTGGTATCTGGTCAGAATCTTGTGATAGATTGGCTAACGCGATCTGGACCTGGTGAATTACCAGAAGCATTTGGCTTTCAGGTACCAACCTACCAGGTAGATTCAACACAGTTGCAGATACAAGGTCACGAAAATTCAATGACAACACAGAATGGATGCTGAATCGTGACACATTTAATAAAGTTGTAGTACGGTTCGGAATGCCAGAAATTGACTTATTTGCATCCAGACTTCACCACCAGTTGCCTAAATATGTGTCATGGGACCTTGATCCTGGGGCAGTAGCGGTGGATGCTTTCTCGCTGCATTGGGGAAGAATGTTTTTGTATGCATTTCCTCCATTTTGCCTCATTAGTCGGTGTATACAGAAGATTAAGCAGGACTCCGCTGCAGGAGTACTGGTGGTACCAGACTAACCTACACAATCATGGTACCCTCAGATGTTAAAGGTAATCACAAAGCCCCTTATGATGATTCCTAAACAGGAAAACCTGCTTGTGCACCCAGTAACTGGTGATTCACATCCTTTACATGACCGTATTGATTTGTTGATTTGCAGATTCTAAAGAGGCCATATCTCGGAAGATGACTATCAGATTGTACTGTGGAGGTTATGGCAGCAGCCTGGAGGGATAGTACCCAGAAGCAGTATATTTCCTACATAAGGAAATGGGAGGTGTTTTGTTTAAGGCAGAATATTACATATCACACTGCAGACAGCTCAGATGTGTTAGAGTTTCTTTCAACTCTATATTTTGATTTGCAGTTAAGCTATAGTGCAATCAATACTGCAAGGAGTGCTCTATCTGCATATCTATGGAGGGAATCAGAACAAAATCCAGTAGCATCACATCCTTTGATCTGTAGGTTCATGAAGGGAATTTTTAATTCCAGACCCAGGTACACGGAAATATGGGATGTAAGAGAGGTGCTAATGCTCCTTCGTCAATGGACTCCTATTGCAGCTTTGTCATTGGCTAAAATTACCATGCTCATGGCACTAGTTTCAGCACAGAGAGTGCAAACATTGCAGAAACTACGAATAGACAGGATGAAAATAGCAGCAGATGCCATTACATTTTATGTCTATAATTTACTTAAACAAAGTAGACCTGGGGTTACAGGATGTAAGTTGGATTTTTCAGCATATCCTACGGATCCACGTCTATGTATAGTATCACACATAAGGTGTTACATTGAATCCACCAGAACCTTAAGAGGTACAGAAACAGCATTCTTTATCAGCCATAAAAAAAACGCATAAGAAAGTATCGGTTCAGACTATTTCATGGTGGCTGAAGCAGGTGTTGGTTGATGCAGGTATTGATACTGACAAATTTAAATCTCATTCCACCAGGGCGGCATCAACATCGGCGGCCAAGGATTTGGACGTCCCAATAGACCATATCCTCGCGGCCGCAGGATGGGCATGTGAACAGATGTTTCACAAGTATTACCATAAAGTGATTACAAACCTTGGGGTGTTTGGTGATGCCGTGTTGGATTCAGTATTAAGTTCCCCTTAGGATAAAGGGGTTTTTCTACTGTTGTGATAAATAGTAAGATTAAACGAGAACTTACCAGTTTGAGGTTTGATCTTTATTTTATGAGGAGTAACGTTGAGGGATTACGTGAAGACCCCATCCAGTACGCATGCGTGTCAATCTTCAAAGCAGCGGTGTGAAATCACAGAAAACAGTTGTTGAACTGAACATAGTAAGATAAGAGAACCATAATACCAGTTGAACTTTATGATAGAGGGCTGGGAGCGGAGGGCACGTAATCCCTCAATGTTACTCCTCATAAAATAAAGATCAAACCTCAAACTGGTAAGTTCTCGTTTAATCTTACTATTTTACTTCGGAGTCACGTGAGTGACTACGTGAAGATTTTAAAGCTCTGTGATTTCATGCCGTGGAACCGAGTCCAGGCGTCATACACTGCATCAGCAGGCCAATGATGAGTGAACATTAAGAATGCATTCAGAGATGACATAGATATAGACATGTTGATGCTATTAATGAATAATAGTGGCAATAGTAACCTCCCTCAACCTGGAGGAAGTATGAACCATACCTAACATAGAGTTGGCAAAAACCCCTGATCTGGCAATAGGTTTATTCTGAATATTTGGACAGATCAATAGTTTGACCATCCTGCAACCACTAGGATGTGGTCCATCCCTGCTGCTGAGGTATAGCGTCCCTGGTGGAGTGAGTCTCAATGTCAATGTACACTCCTGTATATGCCAGACCCATATAACCATCAGGAGAAGGTTCGTAGTGATTCCTTCTAACAAGATTTTATGTAACTAATAATATTGCTGTCAGTCTATAAGGCTCTTAGGAACCTTGACATACTGGTGTAAATGCGTGATCACACACAACCCAAGGTCCATGGGATATGCAACATCTAGTTTGGTCTTGTGTCCCTGTCTAATCTGCTTGATTAATCATAAACAAAACATGTTATTATAGCCCACAGATATGATCATCCTATCCAGTGTTGCAATGACTGGACCCATAGCGCTCTACTCAGTGCCATGGCGTAATCACTAGTACGTGAGTATGACCATGGGCAGGGATGTGCTGGTGCCCATCGGTGAAGTGACGTAGTACAATGTTAACAATCCATATCTCTGCGTCCCTAAGCCTGGGAGGTTTTAAGCTGACGATACCTTCATTCTCTGGATACCAGAGGGTGAGACCGGACAGAGTGGTTTATGTACTCATCAGCCAAATGATTAGGAGGTACTTAAGGCACAGTAATGGAATAGTAACTTAATGTTATAATCCCATAAAACTGAATTTTAATGTGTCAGTCATCCGTGCCAAGTTAAACGTAAGGAAGCATAAACAATGCTTCCCATCTCCTATGCAGATTGCTGCTATTTGGTGCTATCTCTGCAATATGTAGTGAGCACTCTTAACGCTTATGGTTTGACAACCCGAGCCGCAGAAACGATCTCTCAGAGTCTGTAAGTCTATGATTGATTATATCATGCAGAGGATGGTTTCAACATCACAACTGAACCAGCATCTTATTATCCGGAATTAACCATGTAAGGTTTTATGTTCATTCTTCGCCTCAGCAGGAGCCATAGGTGTATAACCCAGGCAGGCACTATGAAAATCCGGAAGCGGGAATCTTGCTGGGTTTTTTTGCAAGACCCGTCTATTGAGGCCAAATGGAGGAAGACATAAAAGAACATTCCTTCCTAGTGTAGCGAGAATGCACCCTTCGCCACTGTATGCCTCGTTCACTGTTGATTGAAACTGGATGCAAGCAACTCAATAGTTAGTGTTCTATCAATTCACATTGTCATTAAATACTTTGTGATCACACATTCATTCTGTGTTGTCATTGATTTTGCATAATAATACACCAGTGCTAAATGCGGTTTGGTAAAACTATCACCGGATACTTTCATTTGATTGTACCTTTGTGATTAACATATACCACCACCAAAGTGTATCACCTTGGACTTGTGCATGCTGTATATGCATATCCACACACCCTTTAATGCACAGAATGCACCTGGTGTCCATTGGCAGTTGATACCATGACTGAACACTTGATAACTCATGCTAATCCCATCTGCCTCCGTAACTAGAGATGGTATTAGTAAATTACCCATCTTTGGGCAATAGCATCAGTTTGGAAATGACTGAATATTTACGGATAAGAGGTTTTAGTGGAGCAAAGCTGTCCATCATTGTGACTTTGATTGTTTCAGCTAAAAATAGCAGAGGTCTAATGTTTTGTCTCAGAGCTGATCCCAGACCAATAAATGGATGATTGTATCCCAACAATCAATAGTTTCAGTTGGTATCAACTTAATTTAAATTTAACTGGACGGGTGAGAACCAATTCATCCAATATAGCTATGTGGCTGATAAGGCTAATTTAGTAAAATACAGTATGTTCAATATCATCCAGATTGGCCATGCTACTTATTTGTTAGCTCTGTGCAGCCGAAGCACTGATAGTCGTGATTTGGTAAATAATCTGGAAACTGGAGTTAGCCCATTTTGTCACGCTACTGAGTGTATCATTGCCTCATCCAGTTAAATTTCAAATATCTTCAACCCTGTGAGCGGAAATGATCACATGGAAGTGATTCAGAAAAGTCTATACTGCACATGCTGGTTGAGGCTGTTAACAATAATCAGTCCACATCCCATTCTTGTGAGCCTTGGCTTGAAAGGCAACTCCAACCATACCTGTGTATAGTATCAACTAATCTAGTGTTATCCCATACCAGTGTAAATATTCAAACCAGTTTAATATTACCAACTTGTATCCGTGACAGGAGACATCATCGATGAGGTTCCATACCTTTATCCGAATGGGAGGACTTATGCAACCCGACCCAGGAGCTGCCTCAAACATGTGTGCATGATTTTACATCTGCTCCTGGGAGGTAGAGGAGCTCGAGTACGAGATTGGCGCATCTTCCAGGAAGGCCATTCTGGGCTGTGGCCTAAAAAATTCCTTTTTCCTGGTTGTATGGCCTTCAAGCTTTCATCAGCTTCAGTTCATCGTGGTTTGCTGGTGGGTGCGTAGGGGTGCTGCCGTCGAAGATGTGAGGTCTTGCGTGATGATGTGGCCTTCCTGAACCCGACGGCCACTCGTCGAGCTCCTGCTGCTGGTAGTGTTGTTCCTGCACCCCCTGCACACTTGAGGTTTCTTCAGCCAAACCCCTGTCTTCAGAGTCAGCCCAGAAGTGACTCCTAATGCTCCCCTCTGTCGAGGGAGATGCATTATGCAGCCCTCAATAAGGTGCTGCCATGGGCATCCCAGGACCCCTGGTGCCTAGACTCCATATACCGGAGCATGTCACATTGGAGCTTCTGATCCATCAACCGCTCCATGCGGGATATGCGATCACAGTTGCTCCTGCCGGCGGTGAGTCTTCACAGCCTGACTCGTCCGAGTCTTCGGCCTGTCCGACTTCTGCTTGGCTTTCCCACCAGTCTGAGGTGTCGATTCTGACTGTGCAGGTGCCAGGTCGGAGACTGCTGATCAATAGCGATCCAGGTGCAGTCTACAGCTGCTGACTGCCCGCAATTCCGCGGTCCTCCGCAGTCAGTCTGGATGCGGTCCATTCCTGTAACATATTCTCACAAAATAGCACAAAACGACCTTCGAGTAAGGAATTTACCTGCATGTCCTTTTTAAACCTTCTGCTGCGGGGCAACGCTCCTCCCGAGCCTGGTCTCGTGGTTGTGGTTTGTTACAGCTGGGGTTCCTCTGTGATCCTTGTAGAAACACTTCCATTGCGGGTTATTTCTCCCCCGAGCTTTTTCTCCGCGGTCCCTAATAACAGGGCTTCTCCACGGTGTTCTCCAGTCGGGGCTTTCTTCCCCCCCCCCCCGATCTGGGTATCCCCGCAGTAACTGCTGTCGGGATATCCCCGCGGTCCCTATCAAAGGTATAGCCGCGATTTACAAAGTCGGGGGGGGGGGGGGGGGGTATCCTGCTTCGGAGGGGGGAGGGTATATGAAGCCGCTGGTTTAACTGCCAGCGGCACAGTACGTCCGCTCCTCGCATCCCGCAGTCTACGGAGCGGGTTCTCAGGTCGCTCCCCGTATTCCACGGTCTCCGGAGCGGCTGTCCAGGTGCCCCCGGCACCAATATGAAGTCACTGGCTCCACTGCCGGCGGCTCAAAGGCGAATCCGCCGCCGTCCGCTCACCGCTTCCCGCGGTCTCCCGAGCAGGTTCTCCACCAATATGAAGCTGCTGGTTCTACTGCCAGCGGTTCAAAGGTGAGTTTGCCGTCGCTCGCTACCCGCATTCCGCGGTTCCGAGCGCCTAGGTCTGTGGGCGGGATTCCCCGTGACCGGGGTTCCCTGAAGTTCGAGACTGGGGATTCCCCTCCGTCCCGATTTAGCCCCGGACTTTTAGCAGGACCTCTAAGTAGAGGTTCCTGCAAGAAGATTTAACCTGAAAGTTTAAAAAAAAACTTACCTCAGGTCTGTTGCTGGCAGAAGAATCACGTTCACCCTGCCAGTCGTCACGCAGTGTGATAGACGATATGCACGCATGCGTACTGGACGGGGTCTTCACGTAGTCACTCATGTGACTCCGAAGCAAAATAAACCATTAACTGATTTAATCTATGTTATGGTTATGTATTGATTGATTGATAGACTTTATTGTTGATTGCTTTTACTCATTTAGAGTCAATCAATGCAGTGAGATGCCTGGATTTGAATCTACGGCATGAAATCACAGAGCTTTAAAATCTTCATGTAGTCACTCAAGTGACTCCGAAGTAAAATAATAAGATTAAATGAGAACTTACCAGTTTGAAGTTTGATCTTTATTTTATGAGTATTTACGATGAGGGATTACGTGCCCTCCACTCCCGGCCCTCATAAAGGTCAACTGGTAGTTCTAGTCTTTACGTATCTTACTATCATAATTCAGTAATTATTATCTGTGATTTCACACCGCTGCTTTGAAGATTGATGCGTGTGCGGCTGTATGGGGTCTTCTTCACGTAATCCCTCATCGTAACTCCTCATAAAATAAAGATCAAACTTCAAACTGGTCAGTTCTCATTTAATCTTACTATTAAATTATAATATTTTTTGAAAATCTGCAATTAAATCTGTATCCAATTAGATCACAACACAGCAACATCGAAAATGCGGATGTGTTTAAACCTAATCCATTTGGTGCCAGGATAAGTCGTTCAATTTGACCTCAGGCAAGTCAAAGGATGACAATCAATCGCTAAAGAATGGAAGAAACAAATCATCCCATTTTCCAAATGTTTATACTTGTTGGGCCCACAGCGGGTGAAAGATATATTACCTGGAGTGCTGTTACAAAATGCAAAATGCAACTATAGATAACAGTCGAACAGGTGGCACTTGTTACAGTCACGAGGGTTAGCTTCAGTTGAAATGTGATGGTGATTAATCTCTGGAGACCCGTTGCAAGGAGGTTGCCGTTTAATAACTTGTCCAGAGGCCGAGGCTTGTGCGGTTAAATCAGCTGCCACTTTTATCATTACACAAGTGCAGGACTGATGTAGAGATCTGTTGCAAAATCAAGCATCACTGCAGTTAAAAACAAGAACTGTGCCAGGAATGGATTTAATGGGTTAGACTTTCCTCCAGCTTGCCCTGCTTTACCAATGCAATTTGTTCAAAATTGTATAGAGCTTTACAAGAGGATAGAGAATCTTCAAGCACAAATTAGATACAGTGCAATTCACGTTTTCCTTCATCTTTAAAAAAATATTGATTGAGAAATTCAATTTCAATCCTGTGTTTTTAGTGCCATGCAATTGGAAATTGCTTTTCTTTTAGTAAAAAAGGAGAATTGTGAATGTTTCTAGGGCATTTTGTGTCCCTTGGGTAGGCATCCTTTAGTGAGTTAACCACCACTCTCTGTGTAAAGAAAATATGGACTTTCAACATTGCCCCTCTCTGCTACACATCTTTGACATGTCCACTGTGAGAAAAAGGTTCTGACTGCCCTGCATTCTAGAGAAAACAATCTAAGCTTGTCCAGCCTGTCCCTCTGGCTCATACCCCCCCAATGCAGGCAGCATTCTGTGTTGAAAATACATCCATTGTTGAATACGGTTAGGCTCTATTTGTTCAAAGGTTGTCTTTGCTGTGACTTACCTGTCACTGAATCTTCACCTAAATGTGTCTCTGAAACTACTCACATGTCCATCCCTGCCACTCACCAACACATCTCAACATTGAACTCTCACTAATGATCCAACGGCAACCCTAGCACAAATTTGTTCAAATCTGAGGAGCCAGTCAATTCTCCTGCTCCATATATAAGCCTGAATTTTACTTCGGAGTCACGTGAGTGACTATGTGAAGAACCCCGCCACGACGCATGCGTGCCATATCGCTTTCACGCTTGCGAAACGACAGGCGGGGTGGAGCGTCCCTCGCAGCAGTAAGTTGAAACCGCCACCTGCAGGTAAGTGATTTACTCTGCGGTAGTTTTTGTCCCCGCGCTGTTTTTACACAGGGGGGAAAGCTGGACAAAATAGTGTCCACAAGTGCTGCGAGTAAAGCTGGCTGGGGAGGACCGCGAAGTTGCGGGAGCCAGAAGCAGCTGAAGGCACAAGCCCCGTAAGGGATCAGCTGTGCCAACGTTTGGTCCCGCGCCGGCCAGAATACCACGGCTGGGCGGAAGACTATTCAAATGGGGCCGTCGACTTTTTGGACAAGTCGAAAATGGCAGGAGACGTGGTGGAACGACGTTCCCCCGTAGCGACAATTTTAACCTGGACCTGCAGGTAAGAGCTGCGGTCTTTTTTGTGTTTTTACCATACTAATTACAGGTGGAGAAACCAACGGGCTGCGACAAAGCTGGTGGGCTAGATGGGATCAGCTGTGCCTGATGTCGCCTCCGCACCAGCCAGATCCACTCCACGGCAGGGCAGTAAGGACAAAGCTGGTGAGGGAGGACCGCAGAGCAGCGGGCAGCCAGCAACAGCCAGCGGCACTCGGATCACCGATAGTGGGATCAGCTGTGCCCAATGTCGCCTCCGCACTGGCCAGATCCACGCAGCCGGGCGGAAAGGCTAGACACAAAAACAAACAAGGTTGTGGACTCAGAGGAGTCCGACTTTGAACAACCGCAGGCGGCCAGCGACCGAGAGCACTGGAGCCGGATGGAGCGGTGTGTGGAGCATTTGCTCCAATGTGACAGACTCCGGGAGATGGAGTCGGGTCACTGGGCCCTATGATAAACCCACAGCAGTACCTCTTGAAGGGCTGCACAGTGCTTCTACCTCATCAGAGGGGAGCACTGCGGGTCAGTTCTGGGCTGGCCTGGAAGAGGGGTCCGCAGAAGGAAAGACAAGTGTGCAAGGGGTGCAGGAACAAGAGAACCTACTGGACTAATAAAATGGACTCCAACAAACACTACAGCCAAAGACAACACCCCTACGCACCCACCAGCAGAACTGGTGAAAGCTCGAAGACCTGGTATTCAAAACATGAGTCTTTTTAGGCCATGGCCCAGGCCGGCCTTCTTGGAAGATGCGGGGACCTCCAACGCCAACCAAACCGAAAATCCAGACACCAGCGCAACAACAGCAGCGAAGAACCTACAAAAGAAGTAAACCTGCCACTGGTAACTATGGAGGTAGGTGGGTCTGGTTCCCTACAAAATACAGGGAGCATGGAGGTTGGGGGGAGACTACACTCTTTTCTGAATGCATGGAGCATGTTAACAACCGATACTTACATCTTAAGCAGTATCCAGGGATATACAATAGAGTTTATACACAAGTACAGCCCTCCAGTTCAACATATACCGAACCGAATGTTCGTGCCTTCTGATAAAGAAAAATCAAAAGCGCAAGCTGAACTGGAGCGGCTTTACATAAAAGGTGTAATTGAGAAAACTCAACACGAACCATTAGAATTCGTGTCCAATATATTTATCAAAAACAAAAAAGATGGTGGTTGTCGCATCACCATAGATCTGACAAAATGGATACCTTTGTTACTGCTAAACAATTAATTTCCAAAGGTTACTTCATGGCCAGCATCGAGTTAAAAGATGCTTACTATTCAGTACCTATACGAGGTGACCACAGATGTTACTTAAAATTCAACTGGATGGGCAACTCTGGCAGTATAAAGCACTGCCAAATGGGTCATCAGCCCCAGGCTGTTCACAAAAATTTTGAAACCAGCCCTAGCGTTTCGACGGAAACGTAAACACATGGTCATGGCATATTTAGATGACATACTCATTGTGGGCAAAACTTTGGAATTGGCCAAACAAATTGTAACAGCCACAAAACTGTTATTTGAAAGAGATTAGTTAAAACAAATGTAGGTCCCTTGCAGTCAGAAACAGGTGAGTTGATCATGGGGAACAAGGATATGGCGGACTAATTGAATAACTACTTTGGTTCCGTCTTCACTAAGGAAGACATAAATAATCTGCCGGAAATGGCAGGGGACCGCGGGTCAAAGGAGTTGGAGGAATTGAGTGAAATCCAGATTAGCCGGGAAGTGGTGTTGGGTAAATTGAATGGATTAAAGGCCGATAAATCCCCAGGGCCAGATAGGCTGCATCCCAGAGTACTTAAGGAAGTAGCTCCAGAAATAGTGGATGCATTAGTAATAATCTTTCAAAACTCTTTAGATTCTGGAGTAGTTCCTGAGGATTGGCGGGTAGCAAACGTAACCCCACTTTTTAAGAAGGGAGGGAGAGAGAAAACGGGGAATTACAGACCAGTTAGTCTAACATCGGTAGTGTGGAAACTACTAGAGTCAGTTATTAAAGATGGGATAGCAGCACATTTGGAAAGTGGTGAAATCATTGGACAAAGTCAGCATGGATTTACAAAAGGTAAATCATGTCTGACGAATCTTATAGAATTTTTCGAGGATGTAACTAGTAGCGTGGATAGGGGAGAACCAGTGGATGTGGTGTATCTGGACTTCCAGAAGGCTTTCGACAAGGTCCCACATAAGAGATTAGTATACAAACTTAAAGCACACGGCATTGGGGGTTCAGTATTGATGTGGATAGAGAACTGGTTGGCAAACAGGAAGCAAAGAGTAGGAGTAAACGGGTCCTTTTCACAATGGCAGGCAGTGACTAGTGGGGTACCGCAAGGCTCAGTGCTGGGACACCAGCTATTTACAATATATATTAATGATCTGGATGAGGGAATTGAAGGCAATATCTCCAAGTTTGCGGATGACACTAAGCTGGGGGGCAGTGTTAGCTGCGAGGAGGATGCTAGGAGACTGCAAGGTGACTTGGATAGGCTGGGTGAGTGGGCAAATGTTTGGCAGATGCAGTATAATGTGGATAAATGTGAGGTTATCCATTTTGCTGGCAAAAACAGGAAAGCAGACTATTATCTAAATGGTGGCCGACTAGGAAAAGGGGAGATGCAGCGAGACCTGGGTGTCATGGTACACCAGTCATTGAAAGTAGGCATGCAGGTGCAGCAGGCAGTGAAGAAAGCGAATGGTATGTTAGCTTTCATAGCAAAAGGATTTGAGTATAGGAGCAGGGACGTTCTACTGCAGTTGTACAGGGTCTTGGTGAGACCACACCTGGAGTATTGCGTACAGTTTTGGTCTCCAAATCTGAGGAAGGACATTATTGCCATAGAGGGAGTGCAGAGAAGGTTCACCAGACTGATTCCTGGGATGTCAGGACTGTCTTATGAAGAAAGACTGGATAGACTTGGTTTATACCCTCAAGAATTTAGGAGATTGAGAGGAGATCTTATAGATCTTATAGAAACTTATAAAATTCTTAAGGGGTTGGACAGGCTAGATGCAGGAAGATTGCTCCCGATGTTGGGGAAGTCCAGGACAAGGGGTCACAGCTTAAGGATAAGGGGGAAATCCTTTAAAACTGAGATGAGAAGAACTTTTTTCACAGAGAGAGTGGTGAATCTCTGGAACTCTCTGCTGGTAGTTCAGTAGAGGGTAGTCGAGGCCAGTTCATTGGCTATATTTAAGAGGGATTTAGATGTGGCCCTTATGGCTAAGGGGATCAGAGGGTATGGAGAGAAGGCAGGTACGGGATACTGAGTTGGATGATCAGCCATGATCATATTGAATGGCGGTGCAGGCTCGAAGGGCCGAATGGCCTACTCCTGCACCTAATTTCTATGTTTCTATGTTTCTATGAAAAACTGGGATTTATTATCCGTCCAGTTAAATCTAAACTAACGCCTTCCACTACTATGGACTATTTGGGGGTTTCACCATTGACTCAGTTCACATGTCGGTGACTCTGCCTAAGGGAAAGGCTAGAGAATTAATAGAGGCTTGCATAACCTCATTGACATCAGCAAACCATCCATCAGATTGGTAGCAAAAGTAATTGGCAAATGGTGGCTGCCTTTCCAGCCACACAATTTAGACCTCTATATTACCAAAACTTACAGAGAGCAAAAATACAAGCACTCTAAATTAATGCAGGTCACTTGACAGACCTATGAAACTACCAATCAAGCTAAAATGGAATAAAATGGTGGATAGATAACATCTGGCTTTGTTCCAACCCAATCATTGTCAGTAACCCTTCTATGGTACTACAAACTGATGCCAGTGCACTTGGGTGGGGAGCCACCAATACCATCACCAGCTGTGGAGGTAGATGCCTCCTGAGATGCCTCAGGAGGCATCATTATTACTCACACTGGGCATAAACTACCTGGAAATGTTGGGTGCATTCCATGGCCTAAAGTCATATTGTACTGGATCATATCACCAGCATGTTAGACTACAGATAGACAATACCACCGTGGTAGCATACATTAACCACATGGGTGGAAACAAATCGACATCATGTGACAATCTGGCTAATACAATTTGGCAATGGTGTATCCAGAGAGATATTTGGATATCAGCCACTTACCTACCAGGAAGACTAAATTTAGTGGCAGACACCAGGTCACGCAAATTTAATGAAAACACCGAATGAATGTTGAATAAAAAAGTATTTGCTGTTATTACAGCAAAATATGGAACACCCGATATCGATCTATACGCATCCAGACTTAACCACCAGTTATCAAATTATGTTTCATGGGAACCAGACCCTGGGGCAGCGGCGACAGATGCATTTTCGCTGCATTGGGGGGGGGGGGGGGGGGGGGGGGGGGGATTGTTTATTCACGCATTCCCTCCTTTCCTGCCTCATCAGTGGGGTATTAAGGAAAATACAACAAGACTCTACGTCTGGTATTGGTAGTACCCGATTGGCCTGCTCAACCATGGTTCTCAGTGGTATTAAACATGGTATTAGGACCATGTATCACCATCCCACATAGACCAGATTTATTGCTACATCCCGTAACAAGGGATAGCCACCCATGCCATAAACATTTGAACTTATTAATTTGTAGAGTTTTTAAAAACACCTCTACTACAACTGGGACTAATGGACCGAACAGTGAACATGATCTCGGCGGCCCAAAGACAGTCAACCAAAAAACAGTATCTGGTCTATATCAGGAAGTGGGCGATGCACTGCCATAAAAACAACATCACCTACAGAGACATGAACATCCCGTCTGTTCTGGAATATCTGGCAGGCCTCCACTATGATGAGGGGCTCAGTTACAGTGCCATCAACTGCACCAGAAGTGCCCTATCGACTTACCTATGGCAGGGGACAGAGCGTTACTCTGTTGGGACTCACCCACTGGTAACAAAACTTATGAGGGGAATTTTTAATACTAATCCCCCAAGAACCAGGTACTCCCAAATATGGGATGTAATTATTATCCTGAAGATGCTCAGGAATTGGTCTCCAGCAACAGCTCTGTCCCTACACAGACTGACATTAAAAACAGTCATGCTAATGGCATTGGTCACGGCACAGAGGGTACAGTCACTGCATAAACTAAGACTGGACAACATGACTTCCTCAACAGAAAATATTACGTTTCATATCTATGAATTAGTAAGCAGAACAGACAGGGATCAGCAGGCCTCAATATACAATTTAGGTCATACCCAACAGATGACCGTCTGTGTATAGTAAGACATCTGTCGTTATACATGGAGAAAACGAAAATCCTAAGAGGCAATGAGAAGGCACTTTTTGGTCAGCCACTAGCAACCACATAAAAGAGTGACGGTCCAGACCATCTCAAGATGGCTGAAACAAGTGCTAACACAGGCTGGGGTGGATACTAATATTTTAAAATCTCATTCCACCAGGGCTGCAGCTACATCGGCAGCGATGCAGTTGGATGTACCAATGGACCAAATCCTCAAGGCAGCAGGATGGTCTGGGGGAAAAAACATTCCAATTATTTTACAATAAACCAGTAATGAAACCTGGAACATTTGCAGAAACAAATTTAAGTTCTGTAAATTAATTTAAACCCATAAAAAGGGGTTATAAATTTGTGTTAATAAATTTTATGATTTCAATGTCGAATTCATGTCCAAATTATGTTAACACAATTCCTCCTACAGTCATCAAGGCAGACGTGATGCATGGACTCGTTTCCATGGCATGAAATCACAGAGCTTTAAAATCTTCACGTAGTCACTCACGTGACTCCGAAGTAAAATAGTGAGATTAAACGAGAACTTACCAGTTTGAAGTTTGATCTGTATTTTATGAGGAGTTACGATGAGGGATTATGTGCCCTCTGCTCCCACCCTTGATCATATACTTAACTGGTATCTCTTCTCTAATCTTACTATGTTTAGTCATTACAGTTATCTGTGATTTCACACCGCTGCTTTGAAGAATGACACGCATGCGTCGTGGCGGGGTTCTTCACGTAATCCCTCATCGTAACTCCTCATAAAATACAGATCAAACTTCAAACTGGTAAGTTCTCGTTTAATCTCACTATTTTGTGGTCATTTTACTCGAAACCTCCCGATAGATGCCCAGGCTATCACCGCCATGAACGTTCAGCCACAGCCAGCACCTCTTCTTAGTTCTTTTGGTCACTGTATCATGTGTCCAGTGAAACTTCTTCCCTTGCTCAAAACAACACATCACCGTTTTAACCTGTGACGCTTTAACAAATATATTTGGACTCAATGCTATCTATCAAAGACAATAGTTTATTTATGAAGCTCCTCCAACTCCTGGGAGACATTGGTCTTCCTTTGGAGTTTGCTTCCCTTTAAAGCTTCGCTGCTGTAATTCTGCAACTACCTTGGCTCATAACAGGCTGTCAGCTGCAGTGACAATCTGCATTTTGATTTGCTGATATACCCAATTCATCTTGTTTATATTTTGCTTAGTTGCAGGATGCATACTTGATGTGTCCGTTTCTTCAGCCACCCTGTCAAGTTCCACTCATTGTTTAACCATATAATATAATCATATAACAATTACAGCACGGAAACAGGCCATCTCGGCCCTACAAGTCCGTGCCGAACAACTTTTTTCCCTTACTCCCACCTGCCTGCACTCATACCATAACCCTCCATTCCCTTCTCATCCATATGCCTATCCAATTTATTTTTAAATGATACCAACGAACCTGCCGCCACCACTTCCACTGGAAGCTCATTCCACACCGCTACCACTCTATGAGTAAAGAAGTTCCCCCTCATGTTACCCCTAAACTTCTGTCCCTTAATTCTGAAGTCATGTCCTCTTGTTTGAATCTTCCCTATTCTCAAAGGGAAAAGCTTGATCACATCAACTCTGTCTATCCCTCTCATCATTTTAAAGACCTCTATCAAGTCCCCCCTTAACCTTCTGCGCTCCAGAGAATAAAGACCTAACTTATTCAACCTATCTCTGTAACTTAGTTGTTGAAACCCAGGCAACATTCTAGTAAATCTCCTCTGTACTCTCTCTATTTTGTTGACATCCTTCCTATAATTGGGTGACCAAAATTGTACACCATACTCCAGATTTGGTCTCACCAATGCCTTGTACAATTTTAACATTACATCCCAGCTTCTATACTCAATGCTCTGATTTATAAAGGCTAGCATACCAAAAGCTTTCTTTACCACCCTATCTATATGAGATTCCACCTTCAAGGAACTATGCACGGTTATTCCCAGATCCCTCTGTTCAACTGTATTCTTCAATTCCCTACCATTTATCATGTACGTCCTATTTTGATTTGTCCTGCCAAGGTGTAACACCTCACATTTATCAGCATTAAACTCAATCTGCCATCTTTCAGCCCATTTTTCCAAATGGCCTAAATCACTCTGTAGACTTAGGAAATCATCTTCATTATCCACAACACCCTCTATCTTGGTATCATCTGCATACTTACTAATCCAATTTACCACCCCTTTATCCAGATCATTGATGTACATGACAAACAACAAAGGACCCAACACAGATCCCAGAGGCACCCCACTAGTCACCTGTCTCCAACCCGACAAACAGCCATCCACCATCCACCTGACCGACATACATTACAAACCCACTGACTCACATGGCTATCTGGACTACACGTCTTCCCACCCTGCCCCCTGTAAAGACTCCATCCCCTACTCCCAATTCCTCCGCCTACGCCGCATCTGTTCCCAGGATGAGACATTTCATACCAGGGCATCGGAAATGTCCTCGTTCTTCAGGGAACGGGGATTCCCCTCCGCCACCATAGATGAGGCTCACACCAGGGTCTCATCCATACCCCGTAACACTGCTCTCTCTCCCCATCCCCGCACACGCAACAAGGGCAGAGTCCCTCTGGTCCTCACCTTTCACCCCACCAGCCGGCAAATACAACACATAGTCCTCCGCCATTTCCGCCACCTCCAAACGTGACCCCACCACTCGCCACATCTTCCCATCTCCCCCCATGTCTGCCTTCCGCATAACCTACCTGACCTCCCGGTGGCTCAGCACTTCAACTCCCCCTCCCATTCCCAATCCGACCTCTCTGTCCTGGGTCTCCTCCATTGCCAGAGTGAGCAACAGCGGAAATTGGAGGAACAGCACCTCATATTCCGTCTGGGGACCTTGCGTCCTTATGGCATTAACATTGAATTCTCCCAATTTGGCTAGCCCGTGCTGTCTCCTCCCCTTCCTTAACCCTCTAGCTGTCTCCTCCCACCCTCCCATCCGCCCGCCCTCGGGCTCCTCCTCCTCCTCCCCTTTTCCTTCTTTCTTTCCCCACCCCCCATCAGTCTGAAGAATGGTTTCGGCCCGAAACGTCGCCTATTTCCTTCGCTCCATAGATGCTGCTGCACCCGCTGAGTTTCCCCAGCAATTTTGTGTACCTTAGCCATCCACCATTACCCTCTGGCTTCTCCCATTCAGCCACTGCTGAATCCATCTTGCTATTCCTGCATTTATACCCAACAGTTTAACCTTCTTAACCAACCTTCCATGAGGAACCTTGTCAAAAGGCCTTACTAAAGTCCATATAGACAACATCCACTGCTTTACCACACGTCAATTTCCCTAGTAACCTCTTCAAAAAATTCAAGAAGATTAGTCAAACATGACCTTCCAGGCACAAATCCATGTTGACTGTTCCTAATCAGACCCTGTTTATCCAGATGCTTATATATATTATCTCTAAGTATAGAAACATAGAAACATAGAAATTAGGTGCAGGAGTAGGCCATTCGGCCCTTCGAGCCTGCACCGCCATTCAATATGATCATGGCTGATCATCCAACTCAGTATCCAGTACCTGCCTTCTCCCCATACCCTCTGATCCCCTTAGCCACAAGGGCCACATCTAACTCCCTCTTAAATATAGCCAATGAACTTGCCTCGACTACCCTCTGTGGCAGGGAGTTCCAGAGATTCACCACTCTCTGTGTGAAAAAAGTTCTTCTCATCTCGGTTTTAAAGGATTTCCCCCTTATCCTTAAGCTGTGACCCCTTGTCCTGGACTTCCCCAACATCGGGAGCAATCTTCCTGCATCTAGCCTGTCCAACCCCTTAAGAATTTTGTAAGTTTCTATAAGATCCCCTCTCAATCTCCTAAATTCTAGAGAGTATAAACCAAGTCTATCCAGTCTTTCTTCATAAGACAGTCCTGACATCCCAGGAATCAGTCTGGTGAACCTTCTCTGCACTCCCTCTATGGCAATAATGTCCTTCCTCAGATTTGGAGACCAAAACTGTACGCAATACTCCAGGTGTGGTCTCACCAAGACCCTGTACAACTGCAGTAGAACCTCCCTGCTCCTATACTCAAATCCTTTTGCTATGAAAGCTAACATACCATTCGCTTTCTTCACTGCCTGCTGCACCTGCATGCCCACTTTCAATGACTGGTGTACCATGACACCCAGGTCTCGCTGCATCTCCCCTTTTCCTAGTCGGCCACCATTTAGATAATAGTCTGCTTTCATGTTTTTGCCACCAAAATGGATAACCTCACATTTATCCACATTATACTGCATCTGCCAAACATTTGCCCACTCACCCAGCCTATCCAAGTCACCTTGCAGTCTCCTAGCATCCTCCTCACAGCTAACACTGCCCCCCAGCTTAGTGTCATCCACAAACTTGGAGATATTGCCTTCAATTCCCTCATCCAGATCATTAATATATATTGTAAATAGCTGGGGTCCCAGCACTGAGCCTTGCGGTACCCCACTAGTCACTGCCTGCCATTGTGAAAAGGACCCGTTTACTCCTACTCTTTGCTTCCTGTTTGCCAGCCAGTTCTCTATCCACATCAATACTGAACCCCCAATGCCGTGTGCTTTAAGTTTGTAAACTAATATCTTATGTGGGACCTTGTCGAAAGCCTTCTGGAAGTCCAGATACACCACATCCACTGGTTCTCCCCTATCCACGCTACTAGTTACATCCTCGAAAAATTCTATAAGATTCGTCAGACATGATTTACCTTTTGTAAATCCATGCTGACTTTGTCCAATGATTTCACCACTTTCCAAATGTGCTGCTATCCCATCTTTAATAATTGACTCTAGCAGTTTCCCCACTACCGATGTTAGACTAACTGGTCTGTAATTCCCCGTTTTCTCTCTCCCTCCCTTCTTAAAAAGTGGGGTTACGTTTGCTACCCGCCAATCCTCAGGAACTACTCCAGAATCTAAATAGTTTTGAAAGATTCAAGAAAAGTATCTTTTCCATTAATTTGCCCACCACTGAAGTCAAACTAACAGGTCTATAGAAACATAGAAACATAGAAACATAGAAATTAGGTGTAGGAGTAGGCCATTCAATATGATCATGGCTGATCATCCAACTCAGTATCCCGTACCTGCCTTCTCTCCATACCCTCTGATCCCCTTAGCCACCAGGGCCACATCTAACTCCCTCTTAAATATAGCCAATGAACTGGCCTCGACTACCCTCTGTGGCAGGGAGTTCCAGAGATTCACCACTCTCTGTGTGAAAAAAGTTCTTCTCATCTCGGTTTTAAAGGATTTCCCCCTTATCCTTAAGCTGTGACCCCTTGTCCTGGACTTCCCCAACATCGGGAGCAATCTTCCTGCATCTAGCCTGTCCAACCCCTTAAGAATTTTGTAAGTTTCTATAAGATCCCCTCTCAATCTCCTAAATTCTAGAGAGTATAAACCAAGTCTATCCAGTCTTTCTTCATAAGACAGTCCTGACATCCCAGGAATCAGTCTGGTGAACCTTCTCTGCACTCCCTCTATGACAATAACGTCCTTCCTCAGATTTGGAGACCAAAACTGTACGCAATACTGCAGGTATGGTCTCACCAAGACCCTGTACAACTGCAGTAGAACCTCCCTGCTCCTATACTCAAATCCTTTTGCTATGAATGCTAACATACCATTCGCTTTCTTCACTGCCTGCTGCACCTGCATGCCCACTTTCAATGACTGGTGTACCATGACACCCAGGTCTCGCTGCATCTCCCCTTTTCCTAGTCGGCCACCATTTAGATAATAGTCTGCTTTCCTGTTTTTGCCACCAAAATGGATAACCTCACATTTATCCACATTATACTGCATCTGCCAAACATTTGCCCACTCACCCAGCCTATCCAAGTCACCTTGCAGTCTCCTAGCATCCTCCTCACAGCTAACACTGCCCCCCAGCTTAGTGTCATCCGCAAACTTGGAGATATTGCCTTCAATTCCCTCGTCCAGATCATTAATATATATTGTAAATAGCTGGCGTCCCAGCACTGAGCCTTGCGGTACCCCACTAGTCACTGCCTGCCATTGTGAAAAGGACCCGTTTACTCCTACTCTTTGCTTCCTGTTTGCCAGCCAGTTCTCTATCCACATCAATACTGAACCCTCAATGCCGTGTGCTTTAAGTTTGTAAACTAATCTCTTATGTGGGACCTTGTCGAAAGCCTTCTGGAAGTCCAGATACACCACATCCACTGGTTCTCCCCTATCCACGCTACTAGTTACATCCTCGAAAAATTCTATAAGATTCGTCAGACATGATTTACCTTTTGTAAATCCATGCTGACTTTGTCCAATGATTTCACCACTTTCCAAATGTGCTGCTATCCCATCTTTAATAACTGACTCTAGCAGTTTCCCCACTACCGATGTTAGACTAACTGGTCTGTAATTCCCCGTTTTCTCTCTCCCTCCCTTCTTAAAAAGTGGGGTTACGTTTGCTACCTGCCAATCCTGAGGAACTACTCCAGAATCTAAAGAGTTTTGAAAGATTATTACTAATGCATCCACTATTTCTGGAGCTACTTCCTTAAGTACTCTGGGATGCAGCCTATCTGGCCCTGGGGATTTATCGGCCTTTAATCCATTCAATTTACCCAACACCACTTCCCGGCTAACCTGGATTTCACTCAATTCCTCCAACTCCTTTGACCCGCGGTCCCCTGCTATTTCCGGCAGATTATTTATGTCTTCCTTAGTGAAGACGGAACCAAAGTAGTTATTCAATTGGTCCTGCCATAGTCCTTGTTCCCCATGATCAACTCACCTGTTTCTGACTGCAAGGGACCTACATTTGTTTTAACTAATCTCTTTCTTTTCACATATCTATAAAAACTTTTGCAGTCAGTTTTTATGTTCCCTGCCAGTTTTCTTTCATAATCTATTTTTCCTTTCCTAATTAAGCCCTTTGTCCTCCTCTGCTGGTCTCTGAATTTCTGCCAGTCCTCCGGTATGCTGCTTTTTCTGGCTAATTTGTACGCATCATCCTTCGCTTTGATACTATCCCTGATTTCCCTTGTTATCCACGGATGCACCACCTTCCCTGATTTATTCTTTTGCCAAACTGGGATGAACAATTTTTGTAGTTCATCCATGCAGTCTTTAAATGTCTTCCATTGCACATCCACCGTCAACCCTTTTAGAATTAATTGCCAGTCAATCTTGGCCAATTCACGTCTCATACCCTCAATGTTACCTTTCTTTAAGTTCAGAACCATTGTTTCTGAATTAACAATGTCACTCTCCATCCTAATGAAGAACTCAACCATATTATGGTCACTCTTGCCCAAGGGGGCACGTACAACAAGACTGCTAACTAACCCTTCCTCATTACTCAATACCCAGTCTAAAATAGCCTGCTCTCTCGTTGGTTCCTCTACATGTTGATTTAGATAACTATCCCGCATACATTCCAAAAAATCCTCTTCCTCAGCACCCCTGCCAATTTGATTCACCCAATCTATATGTAGATTGAAGTCACCCATTATAACGGTTTTGCCTTTGTCGCACGCATTTCTAATTTACTGTTTGATACCATCTCCAACTTCACTACTACTGTTAGGTGGCCTGTACACAACACCCACCAGCGTTTTCTGCCCCTTAGTGTTTCGCAGCTCTACCCATACCTTTTCCACATCCTGCAAACTAATGTCCTTCCTTTCCATTGCATTAATCTCCTCTCTAATCAGCAACGCTACCCCACCTCCTTTTCCTTTCTCTCTATCCCTCCTGAATATTGAATATCCCTGGATGTTCAGCTCCCAGCCTTGGTCACCCTGGAGCCATGTCTCCGTGATCCCAACTATATCATAGTCATTAATAGCTATCTGCACATTCAAATCATCCACCTTATTACGATTGCTCCTTGCATTGAGACACAAAGCCTTCAGGCTTGTTTTTACAACACTCTTACCCCTTATACAATTTTGTTGAAATGTGGCCCTTTTTGATTTTTGCCCTGGATTTTCCGGCCTGCCACTTTTACTTTTCACCTTGCTACCTATTGCTTCTACCCTCATTTTACACCCCTCTGTCTCTACGCTCACACATTTAAGAAACCCTTTCCCTTTAACTCCATCCTCCACTAGCCCATTCGACACCCCACCCCCCTTATTCAGTTTAAAACCACCCGTGTAGCAGTGGCAAACTATAATTGCTAGGTTTACACTTAGAACCCTTTTTAAACAATGGAACAACATGCGCAGTACGCCAATCCTCGGGGACTATTCCCGTTAAAACAAACAATGAGCTTCATCTTTAGTGTGGATTTTGACTTGCAAGCTGCCTCTTTATTTCACATTGATAACATATGGCTGTTTTGAATTGACATTATTGTTCTTGGCAATTGTAATAGTGTACTCCGCCGAACTCTTGGATTCCATAAATGGTCCACAGAATAGTCGTGTGACTATCTGCAGCATTGCCCATTTGGGATGGTTGAAGCTCTATTATATTTTATGCTGCCATCTCTCTCAAAGTTGTTCAATGGTCGTTGATCTTTACAGTAATCTCAGGCCCATTGCGTAATTTTTGAAATGATTTTCAATACCATTTCGTAATTTCAAATGGGTTCACCACACGTTTGATACTAAAACAAAAACCATTAGAAACAACCTGAGGTCATCCAGCTTGTTTTCCAATGACTGGACGTTCGCCAGAAGAATGCTGGGCAGAGGGGGACAAAAGGCTTGGGCTCTCAGCCTATTCCTAATCCCCCGCCCCCCCCCCCCCCGCTTACCTCAATGTTTTCTCCGGGTTTGAATGACTGTCTGAATGACTACCTTCCTGTGGCCATCACCTCGGTAGTCATGAAATGCTTTGAGAGGCTGGTGAAGAAACACATCTGCGCCTTCCTCCCTCGCAACATGGACCCATTACAATTTGCATACCGTCTGAACAGATCCACAGACGATGCAGTCTCCCAGGTTTTGCACACCGCTCTCTCTCATCTTGACAGCCAGAAGGGGGGCTACGTGAGGATGCTGTTCATAGATTTCAGTTCAGTCTTCAACACGATAGTCCCCACCAGACTGGCCGAGAAGCTACTGGAATTAGGGCTCAACACCCCCCTGTGTGCCTGGGTCCTGGACTTTCTCACCGCCAGGCCCCAGGTAGTCAAGATGGGAGGGAATGCATTGAAGTCCCTCACCCTGAGTACAGGATCCCCCCAGGGTTGTGTCCTCAGCCCCCTATTGTACTCCCTGTACACACATGACTGTGTGGCTATGTTCAGCTCCAACTCGATAATCAAGTTTGCTGATGACACTGTGGTGGTGGGCCTGTTCTCAGACAACGATGAGTAGGCCTACTGGGAGGAGGTGGCTGATCTGGCACTCTGGTGTCAGGACAACAGCCTCCTCTTGAACATCAAAAAACGAAGAA
Organism: Amblyraja radiata; assembly: GCF_010909765.2. NCBI lineage: Eukaryota > Metazoa > Chordata > Chondrichthyes > Rajiformes > Rajidae > Amblyraja > Amblyraja radiata. Next base: position 36,450,411 of record NC_045959.1, read on the forward strand.
GCTGATCATGGACTTTAAAAGGGCACATCATCCGAGGACGTACACACCATTGAGGATAAATGGGGATACTGTGGATAGGATGAGCTGTTTTAAATACCTGGGAGTCCACATCTCTGAGGATATGACATGGACATCACACGCTGCAGCACCCATGAGTAATGCAAGGCAGCGCCTTTACCACCTCAGGCAATTGAGGAAATTCAGAGTGTCTCCGAGGATCCTCCAGTGCTTCTACTCAGCGGTTGTGGAAAGCATCTTGTCCGGAAATATTACAATCTGGTTTGGGAATTGCTCTGCCCAGGACAAGAAGGCTCTGCACTATGAACGCACTATGGGAACTTCACTCGCCCCTCTGCAGGAACTATACATCAGGAGGTGCAACTCCAGAGCCAATAAGATCATGGGAGACCCCTTCCACCCCTGCAACGGACTGTTCCAGCTGCTACGGTCAGGCAAACACCTCCGTTGCCATGCTGTGAGAACGGAGAGGTTGAGAAGGAGTTTCTTCCCAGGGGCCATTAGGACTGTAAACTCCTATCTCACCAGGGACTAACTTTATTGCACCATTCTACTGTTTTTTTTTTAAATTGCTGTTTATTTTTCCCTTTTTCCTTCCGCCCACAATATTTAACATGTAAAAGAATATGTGATTCTGTTCCATTCTGTTTGTAGTTTGTTTGGTTGTTTGTTTGTTTTTTTGCACAAAATCCGCGAGCATTGCCACTTTTCATTTCACTGCACATCTCGTATGTGTATGTGACAAATAAACTTGACTTGACTTGACTTGAAATATTCAGCTGGTGAGGCAGCAGCAATGGAGAGAGAATCAGATTTGGCATTTTAAGATGACCTTTCACGGGAGCTTTTTAATTCATGCTCGCAACTTGTAGCATTCAATTATTTCAATTTTTACAAAGGACATGTTCATCACATTTTTGGGGTCAGTTAGATTGTTGTATCATCACCACTTGCTTTCTAACCCTGATATTTTTATTGTCAGCTATTTATCTCAGTGAGTGCACACCAAAACCTGGTTTCTGAATTAGCCTTGAAGCAATGTTGTCTCATCTGAGCAATTTCATGATTAATTTAGCTACTAATTATTTTATTCGGTATCACACTTGTGGCAATTCATGTCTTTGGAGGAAGTGGTTATTGGGATAATCCTTTGGCGACATCACAATTGCCTCTTAGATCATGCTGTCTTTCAGCACTAAATGCCAGAGACTGGGAAAATTATCCTGGCATGCCCATGCAAATCTCAATTTCATTCAGTTACATGGGAAGGATTGTCAATTGTGTGTATTAACTCTCAAAAATTCTCCACAAAAACCAAGCTATTCGGCCTGTCTAATGGCAGTTAGAGCCTATATTTTGCTTTAAGTTGTCAAATCACTGGAGGTCCTTTGTTCTTGTTGAGTCAATTACTGTCCCGAGTATACAATCCACATCTGACATTTTCAACGATTAGCACAATATTTTAGAATTAGGAATGAATTAGGAATCTAACAACCATATATTTATGATGCTTTACAAAAGGAATCATTGGTTGATGAGAGACATAACAGTTTCACATGCAAGATAAAATTGGTTCAGTCTGAAGAAGGGTCTCGACCAGAAACGTCACATATTCCTTCTCTCCAGAGATGCTGCCTATCTCGCTGAGTTACTCCAGCTTTTTATGTCTATCTTCGGTGTAAACCAGCATCTGCAGTTCCTACCTACACAGAACTGTATAATGGCAACATTTCAGGGATATCCAGATAGCCACACAAGTCCTCCATTGCCAGACTTGTCCATATTTTGTTTGGGCAGCGTATAACACATATAACACAATATTGATTTCAAGTAACTTCAAGTAACGCTTGCATCCCCAGCTCTCTCAGTCCCTCCCCCACCCAAGTCATTGTACTAGTTTCAAAGTCATCTTGTTGAGTCTCTTTGGCTGTAACTCGTTTTCACCAGGCCCACAGCTAACAATGGCCTATTTCCTTTATCATTGTTACTTTTTTGCACACCTTTAATTCATTTGTTCTATATTTCCATATCACCGTCTATATCTCTCGTTCCCCTCTCCCCTGACTCTCAGTCAGAAGAAGGGTCTCGACCTGAAATGTCACCTATTCCTTTTCTCCAGACACTGTCTGACTCACTAAGTTACTCCAGCTTTCTGAGTCTATTTTAAGTCCCCCAGAAAACATTGAACTAGTATCGTCCTGTATTGTGCATTGGGAATTTGAATTTGGTTATAAAATCTGAAAAATATAGGAATTTGGTGTAAGTAAAAGATGTCTGCCGCTGCATACTCTCTTATCTTGTCTATTCTTGATTGTTATCTGCGCTTCAGTTAATCAGCTGCTTAGCTTCTGTTGACCATTTTCCCAACACATGAATACTGCAAGACATGAATGGAAAAAAAACTTATTGTTGATGCCGACAGCAATAAAACCAAAAACAAAATATATGAATGAAAGTGAAAGAATAAAAATATTGAAGAGATTAAATAAAGTGAAGCTGTGCAGCTCAGGAATTTATTCGCATTTTGACATACTTTTTCATCTACATTCTGCTTTTGAGGCAAACTTTCTGACTTTTGATAATTCCCCGGGATCTTTACCTGTAGGTGAAAATTCCAGTCAAGCAGTTTTGATTTATTTGTTCAGCCTGACAAATGCTCTGACACAAACAGATCCTATTGTTGCACTATTTTGGCATTGAAATAAAAGCATTACTCTAGCCTATCAGAAACATTTTGTTGTTCATTTGAGACATTGTTCATTTAAAATATATTAATTTTGTTTAAAAGAAATCATAAATAAATTTTGGCTGAATATATTAATATTATACAGCAAAATCATAACCCCAATAATCAGAACTGGGTTAAAATTATTTTCTTGCTATCAATGAACTTGCATCATTAGATCTTGGTTATCTTTATAAACCTAATGGAATATATTTAAATCATATGATTTTAATGAAATATTATAAAGAAACACAAAATTGGACATCCGGTGGCACTGTTGCAAGCTGCCTCCGCTCACAGTCTGGCTGTCTTTTTAAATTTTGTTATGTATAGAGTGTGTTTTTTTAGATTTTTAGTTTTTTTTCGGTATTTTATGTGGGGGGAAGCGGGTAGGGTAAAGGGGAAACCGTCCTTCAGTCGTTTCCTGGCGAGGATGTGGCTATTATCCGAGTCGTGTCCTTGCCCCCCCCCTCGCGGCCTACCAGCTGGATTGGCGCGGCCTTTCCTGCTGGACCGGACCAGAGCTTCAGCAGCGGCGGCGAGGCGCTGGAAACATCACGGAGCGGGCGAGGCCTTCCTGCGATCCTTGGAGCTCCGGAATGCTGGGCCACTGCTCCAACATTGCGGAGCTGTGGGTGCAGAGCTCCCAATGCGGGCGGTGCCGACCTCGACATCGCAGAGTCCTGGGACCCTTTGCTGGGGGTTGCAAGCGCGAATCTCCGCCCAGCGCGGCCTGAGGACGTCGGGAGATGCGGACTCCGGTGGAAGGTGGCTGACGAGAGGTTCCTGGCGAGAGGGCCTGAACATTGGGCTGCCCATAGCGGCAACTACAGGGGGCTCGGGAGGCCCCGACTACGATTGAACATTGGGGAACATCGGCGAGGAAGTTGACTGGACTTTGGTTCCTTCCCTCACAGTGGGGAACTTTGATGCTGCTGTGGGGATGTTTGTGTTGTGGACTACTGTGTTCTGTGTTTTGTGTTTTTTTTTTTTTTTTTTTTTTGTATGACTGTGAGGGAAAAATAGTTTTGTTGTCTCTTCATTGAAGACAATGACAATAAATTAAATCAAATCAAATCATCAAATCAAATCAAAATACTATGTTTAAATGTATGTCTTCTTTTGTAGTAAAGGAACACTATGTTACTGTTTTAGAAAATATTGGTTAGACTGCAGTTGGAGCCTAGTTTGTAGTTCTGATCATCACCGTATCGGAACAAAATGAGGAAGCAAAAAAGGATGCAGAAGTGATTCACAAGAATATCACCTTCCAATTGAGGAAGTGTCCTTGTGAATTTTTTTGTGACTAGTTTCATCATCTAGTTTCATCATCTTGGCCCTGGACAGTTTTATCAAGAAAGATCAAATAGGCAAGAGGTGCAAGAGACTGCAGATGGTGGAATGTGGAGGACAAAAACACAACAGATGAGGAACTCAACTGATGAGGAAGCATCTGTAGAGGGCAATTGGCAGATGATGTTTTGGGTTGAGCCCCATCATCTGGATAGGCAGAGTCTGCTTTCTTTGGCGTCTGAGGTGCTTCAAGGTGATTAATGGAGATAGCAACTTAACAAGACTCCGAAGAAAACATCCATAATCCCTATAAACTAGGAGAACAAGAGCAACAAAAAAGCATGGGAGTACCACCACCTGGAATATTCCCTAAGCCACACATCAATCTGACTAAGAAATATCTCACTCTTCCTTCACAAGGTTAAATCCTGACATTCTCTCTCGAACAACAGTAATATATCCACACCTCAAGTACCGCACTGGTTAAAGCTTATCACTACTTTCACAAGGGTAATTAGGGATAATAATAATAATGGATGGGATTTATATAGCGCCTTTCTAATACTCAAGGCGCTTTACATCGCATTATTCATTCACTCCTCAGTCACACTCGGTGGTGGTAAGCTACTTCTGTAGCCACAGCTGCCCTGGGGCAGACTGACGGAAGCGTGGCTGTCAATCTGTGCCTACGGCCCCTCCGACCACCACCAATCACTCACACACATTCACACACATTCACACACTGGCAAAGGTGGGTGAAGTGTCTTGCCCAAGGACACAACGACAGTATGCACTCCAAGCGGGATTCGAACCGGCTACCTTCCGGTTGCCAGCCGAACACTTAGCCCATTGTGCCATCTGACTTCCCTATGGACAATTACATGTTAGCTCAGCCTGCAAAGCCCACATCTCCTGACGGAATATAACAGCAAATCCTGAGAGGTAGGTATAGTGTCTGTTTCCCACCGAAAAGGCTTCCAGGACAAAAGGGCATGGGATTTAAGTGAGAAAGAGAAGGTTTAAAGGATATCTGAGGAGTATTTGTTTCACACAATGAGTGGCTGGCACCTGAAATGAGCTGCAAGAGAAGGGGATGAAGGCAGGGTCAGTAACAACCAATGAGGCATCTGAACAAGTACTTGAATGATCAAGGCATAGTGGCATATGGGATGAATGTGGGCCAGTGGGATTAGTATCAATAAGCAGAATGGTCGGCAAAGACATGGAGAGTTAAAGGTCCTGTTTTTAAGCTGTACAATTTTATCTCTTCAAGGATGAAGTATATGTCAGCATCATTCCTCTGCACTGAAAACCAAATGGGCCTGTCCCACTTAGACGATTTTTCAGGCGACTATCAAGGGCAAGCGGGGGGAGTGCTGTCTGAGTGAAATTCACATGATGCAAAGCCAAGGTGATACAGACACACACCACAATGAACCGGAAGGTTGACGCTGTAATTAAGAAGGCCAAAGCACTGTGTACGGTAAGTCCTTTAAAGGGGGGGGGGGGTGGGGAGAGAGGAGGGAGAGGGGGAGGGGAGTGAGAAGGGGGGAGAAGGAGTGGGAGAAGTTTTAAGAAGCCAGACAACTTTTAAGAAGCCAGAGAAACACGGCTGTGAAGCTCGGCGGACATTTAACATTACCGGTCGGTTATCCTTGGTTCTAAAAACTACTGCTTATGTTATTATTTCCCAATGAGCCAATGAAATTCACAGGTCAGCACCACCTACAACCTATGAGAACCTTCGACCTCCTGGCAACACACTCGGACTTCCTGGCGGCCCACCTACGGCACGAGAATTCTCACTACTCTCCATGGCAGCTTTATTCTGGTCGCCGCAAATTTTGAAAAATGTTGAAAAATTTGCGGCAACCATAATGAGGCTGCGACTAGTTCCGAGAATGCAGGAACTCCTCACAACCATGAAGGCGACTCCCTGGCAACCACCCGCGAACATGTGGTGACCATGTGGCGACTGCATAGTCCCTGCAGTCGCTTAAAAAGCCACCTAAGTGGGACAGGCCCATAAGGATAGGAACATTTATTTCCTCAGCTTCCCAGCTTCAAAAGTCAAACACCTTAGCAAGTGTAGATACTTCTACTATTCGATTAACGTGCTTTTAGTTTAGAATTAGATAATTGAAATAAACATTGCTGAAGATTGAACAACTGAAGTTACAGATCCAGGATGTTATGAGAATTTTTGAATAGCTTTCCGCATGAATCTCAACTGGATCTTCAGGTAAAATAATTAGAGCTACACTGAATAAATGTAATAAATGAATCAACATTGTACAGTGAACATTTGTCATCAGCGTTAGAAATTATGCATCTCCTCAGTTCTATTCTAACTTATCTGGACTTGTATTCACTGGAATTTAGGATGAAAGGACGTCTTATAGAAACATATAAAAATTCTTATTGGATTGGACAGGCTAGATGCAGGAAAAATGTTCGCCAGTGTTTGGGGAATCCAGAACCAGAGGTCACAGTTTAAGAATAAGGGGTAGGCCATTTAGGACTGAGGTGAGCAAAAACTTTTCACCCAAAGAGTTGTGAATCTGTGGAATTCTCTGCCACAGAAGGCAGTGGAGGCCAATTCACTGGATGTTTTCAAGAGAAAGTTAGATTTAGCTCTTAGGGTTAATGGAATCAAGGGATATGGGGAGAAAGCAGGCATTGGGTACTGATAATGGATGATTTGCCATGATGACACAAGAAATGGCCCAGAATTTCTTAGCAGGGGATTGCAGGGAATCCCATTCATGCTCCTCTCCCTCTAGATCTGCATTTAACTTCTGCAGACCTTCTTACAGCAACTTCTTAATCAAAAAAAATGCATAGCCATTGTGTTTCCCCAGTCCATTACTTTTCCTTTTAGAGACCAGCATCTGCATCCCTGGTGCTTAACTTTCTGATCAAATTCAGCTTCAACGTATACCAGGCACAATCTTGTGTAGTACTGGGCCCACTACGTATTACTGGCATGTCCCACAAACATAGAATCTAAACCATGCCCTCAGACTTAATCAGCTAGCAAAGCTGTCAGAGCTTTGACATAGCTTGAGTGTGGCACATTCAAGGCCCTCCTTTGGAATCGACCTTCTCACACACAGCCCTGGGCTCAGAAGCAGCCAATTTCTCTGTTGTTCTTGATAATAATAATAATAATATAATAATAATAATATATTTTATTGTCATTGCACATAAGCGCAATGAGATTTGGTATGCAGCTTCCATCCGATGTCATAACTTAAATAACTAATAAAATTTAGATTTAGATACCCCGAGAACATGGTTTGTAAAAAGAACATTACAACAGTAAAATAGTCAAAACAGTTCAAACAGACTAAAGTGCAGATGTGTCTGTGCGACGTGACCATCCGAGGGAGACAGTCCATGGGGGGTGGGGGGCACAGCAGAGCCGGTTCAGAGCCGCTATAGCTCTGGTAATGAAGCTGTTCCTGAGTCTGGAGGTTCGGGCGTAGAAGGCCTTGTAACGTCTGCCGGAGGGAAGTAGTTCGAACAGTCCATTACAAGGGTGTGAGGAGTCTTTATGGATGCTGACGGCCTTCCTGATTGGTGAGATCCAACTATCAAGGTTGCCTGAGAGCCAAATTCTGGCACGTGGGAACTTTGAGAAAGTTCTAACGACTTACCTTTACGTAACATATACTGTACATGCATTGACTTCAAGGGAAGGAGATTCAGAGGTAGAATACAGCGGGTCAAGGCAGCATCGTAGCTGTGCAGCTTGGGGATGAATGTCTGGGCGTGTTGCTGGGTTGGGTAATCCGAGGTTGTTTAAGCAAATGTCATGAAGCATGAAATAGTGGATGAGAGATGGACAGGTAACAGGAGGAAATGATGGAGAAACTGAATGCATGGCTACCAATGATGATGCGGTTTAACCCAAGCCCTCCGTTCTCACCTAGCTACAGCTAGCAATGACCTGTTTCCTTTAGCATCGTTACTTATTTGCATATCTTTCATTCATTAGTTCTATATCTCTCTACTTCGTCGTCTATATCTCTCGTTCTCCTTTCCCATGACTTTCAGTCTGAAGGAGAGTCTCGACCCGGAAACGTCACCATTACTTCTCTCCAGTGATGCTGCCTGTCCCGCTGAGTTACTTCAGCATTTTGTGTCCACCTAAGTTGGTAGACTTGTTTTACATGGACATCAAGCAGCCTCTAACAAGGTGCCAACATGGTAGGTAATAAAATAGTTTGGGTACATGAGATCCAAGTTGTTTTGACAAACTGGATCTAAGATGTATTTGATCGGAGGCAGAACGTAATGGGCCTGTCCCACTTAGCCGATTTTTCAGCGGACTGCTGGCGACTGTCAAGTTGCCGGCAGTCACCTGAAAAACCGACAACTGGAACGACGACTGTCAGAGTGGAACACACAGACCCACACACATCGCTTCCTTCATCAGCCCGTTATGCAGGCGGGGGACAGGGCAAGCGGGGGGAGCGCTGTCTGAGTGAAATTCACACGGTGCAAAGCCAATGTGATACAGACACACACCGCGATGAACAGGAAGGTTGGCGCTGTAATTAAGATGGCTAAAGCACAGTGTACAGTAAGTCCTTTAAAAGATAAGGGGGGGCAGGAGGGGCAGAGGGTGGAGAAGGAGTGGAGACAACTTTTAAGAAGCCAGAGATACATGGCTGTGAAGCTCGGCGGTCATTTAACATTACTGGTCGGTATCCTTAGTTCTGAAAACGACTGTTTACGGGTATTTTTCCCAATGAGCCAATGAAATACACCGGTCAGCACTGGCTACAACAAACGAGGACCAACGAGAACCTTCGACCTCCTGGCAATCCGCTAGGACCTCCTGGCGACCCACCCACGGCATGAGAATTCTCGCTACTCTCCATGACGGCTTCATTCTGGTCAACATGTTGAAAAATCCGCGGCGACCATAAGGAGGCCGTGACTAGTTCCCAGAATGCGGGAACTCCTCACGACCATGAAGGCGACTCCCCGGCAACCACCCACGAGCATGTGGCGACCGCAGTGTCTCCTGCAGTCGCCTAAAATGTCGCCTAAGTGGGCAGGTCCATAAAAGTGCTGGGTTGTTTCACTGACTAGAAGAATGTAATTGGTTTACAACTTCAGCATTTTCTATTCCTTCTGACACAGTTTAAGTCAGTGATGCACCGAAGAACTGAATGGGCCCAGAAATCTGTGTTGCAGGACTGGAGGACATTATGGAGAAAGGTAGGAGGAAAGTAACAGGATCTGAAAATAAACAAGAGCTTTCTTAAATCGCTTACCAGAGAAGCTTAGCATTAATGATTTTTAAAAAGGTACTTTTTATGATTTTAGGGCAATTCTTTCCAGTGAGGTTTCTTCACTTGTACACCCATTTTGTGTTTCAGTGATGTAACCTAGGACACCATAGCAACTAGAGCCATGTGTAAGCAATTTCCAGTTTTTCACAAATTGCTATTATTTCTTAAAGATTGCTGTAAAATTGTTACTGCAAAATATAAGAAATAATAGCAATTTGTGAAATGCTGGAAATTGCTTGTACATGGCTATAGCTGCTATGGTGTGTGGTGGTGGTCTTTTGTTTTTCTAAAGTCATATTGTGTAGGACTGAAGATAGGCAAAACATGGTGGAGTAACTCAGCGGGACAGGCAGCATCTCTGGAGGGATGGAATGGGTGATGTTTCGGGTTGAGACCCATCTTTAGTCTGAGAGTCAGGGGAGAGGGAAACTAGAGATAAGGAAGGGTAAGGTGTGAAAACAACAGATCAAAGGGGACGATGATCAAGGAAAGTGCAGAATGGTTCATTGTTAGTTGAGGGGTAGGCGACAACTAGGCACACATCGAGTGATATTTTACCAGGAGGACAGTAGAACTGGTCAGAGAACTAGGATGGGGGAGGGACAGAGAGATAGGGAAAGCAAAGGATATTTGAAGTTAGAGAAGTCAATATCCATACCGCTGGGGTGTAAGCTACCCAAGTGAAATATGAGGTGCTGTTCCTCCAATTTGCATTGGGCCTCACTCTGACATTGGAGGAGGCCCAGGACAGAAATGTCAGCGTGGGAATGGTAGGGGGAGTTAAAGTGTTTAGCAACTGGGAGATCACGTAGGCCTAGGCGGACTGAGTAGTGTTCATCGAAATATCGCCGATATATAGGATTCCACATATGGAACAGTGGATACTGTAGACGAGATTGCAGGAGTTGCAAATGGTCCTTGGATGCAGTTGAAGGAGGAGGTATTGGGACAGGTGCCATTCAAGGAAGCCCAAGAAGGCAGCAGGGGATTGCCATGAAGCTGAAACAATTGTGCACACAATTTAAATTAGATTGATGTTCGGATTCACTTGGATGCAAAATCAAGGAGCTAGTTTTCATAATTTAATCTGTTTTTCAATGCCACTCTTTTACAACCCAAACCATGGAAGTGTGCAATGCAAAAACATGCATGCATTTGGTCTTTATTAAATAATTAGGCATACCAACCTGGATGTTGTCTTATGATATCTAATGTGTACTGAGATACAGCGAGAAGATTTTTTTTGACAGTTAATAACAATAACTTTTCTTTGTAGGTATTAGTGAAATACTTTTACTTAGTGGAGCAATTAGGGGCGGGACATGATGATTCAACGCGATGATTGGAGGAGGGAGGAGTGGGGGGGGGCTTGGATTGAGGATAGAGTGCGGTGATTGGAGGAGGGATATGTGGCACAGACCTGCGCCTCACCTGCTGCCAGGATCGATCCCGGCTGGCTCTCCGGCGCTGTCCTGTCCCCACCCGAGTGCCCCCCCCCATGGGTGGCCAGAGAGGTCGAGAGTCAGAAGCGAGCTGTACCCCCAGGCCCACAGTCAGCGCAGAGAAGCAGCTCTAAACCCAGCTCAACTCTAACTGTTCCGCCAGGTTAACCTGCCTGGGCTTGCGGGAAATATGGCCAGTGCGGAGAAGCAGCGCTGGTATCCCGTCAGTACAGTCAGGTCTTGTAGGTTAACCCAGCGAGACAGGCAGAGTTGAGCTGCATTTAGCGCTGGATTAAGCCT